>NW_022884598.1:0-293433 GCF_011952205.1 Bombus bifarius
CTCCGGAGGTAAGAAAGCCGCGATATTTCCGGAGGAAAACAGAAAGAGTTGGCAAGCGTGGCAGTTGCGTGCCATAGGCAAAGTCAGAGGCACGTCGCTGTAAAAATTACAGGACCAAGAGATATCCCGCCGGATAAATGTTTACCCGACGAAACAGCAATTCCATTATCCTTCGCCTTTGAAGGCGAATGAACGCGCCGTAAACGAAAATATTGCCCGAGCCAATAGTAAAGCTCGTGTGCACATAAGCGTGGAAATAAGCGTGATCGCATGTTGGTAATCGTAGCACAAAGGGGTGAATCGAAAATACAGGTACGCGTACGGACGATTCAACCCTTCGCAGCCGGAATATAACTTCAACGGGGTGTCGGTCCCCGTTGTGAATGGTCTTCCCGTATCTTGCGCTTTTTTACAAACAGATCACATTTTCTTAACAGGTTGATTTACTGCGAGCCAACGGTTACGCTTTTGCAGCTGCATGCGCTCGCGCGTAGCCTTTTTAGCGTTCCCATTCCCCGCCCCTCTCTTCTTTTTCGCCGTTTCTTTGCCGACCAGCGCCAAAGTGCAGCCAACAAGCAGAATATTTACTTTTCTTTGGTGCTGCAATTTTTTTCGCCTGACTAGACCGCGAGTCTACCGGAAGCTCCTTCGACCGAAAACGTATCCAGGGACACGTTCTAGAATCACGTTCTTCTCAAATTACCGCTAATGAAATCGATATATTAGCGACGGAAAAGATATAACATAGGATTCTCGACGTATTAGATTCGATTATTAGATTAGATTTGAAGTAACTGTGACGTTATCTATGGATCGTATCGATGTTTATCTAAATTTATATTTTTTCTAAATACACCTAGAGAAACGGAACCTAAATAGAGATTTATTTCGCTCTCGAAACATTATTATATAATCGAATCTCGAACTTTGTTATCGAAATTCTGTACATTTTGCGCGTACACTTTTGTGCAATTAAATATTCCATCAATTACAAACATTCGCAGTTTAGCGAAAAGTAATTACGTAAAAATGTCAAAATTTAATTGAAATGTCTCGTTTAATTTATCAATTTTTGTTGGAGATCGGAATTAAATACCTGGTTACATTTATCGTATCGCGTGGCATTTCACAAAATTAGATAGTTATATTTATTGTTTTTCGTGTTATATTTTCGTGCATCGTTGTTACTTGAAATTTCGCATGGACGCGCAAATATCCGAAATACCTTTTTACGTCACAAGCGTTTCAACATTTTCGTAGCATTGTGTGGTTAAAGAACTATATACCTGCGTATCTATATTTTTATCGCGAACAAAGTTGGGTAATATGGCGTAAAACACATCTGTTATACAGCTTGTTTGCGATGTTAAATTGAAAATTAGAAATACGATTATCCTGTTGGATACTGTAGCGAAAACTTTCAATTTGTTACAGGTAGCATGGTTGCGGGTAGATACCCAAACGATATTAACGATAGCTAGTCACGTTATCACGAAAAACCATCGAATAGCCGTTTCTCACAGCGATCATCGCACGTGGTTTCTCCACATACGAGAGGTAAAAGAATCTGACAGGGGATGGTACATGTGTCAGATTAATACGGATCCAATGAAAAGTCAAACTGGTTACCTGCAAGTGGTCGGTAAGTAACACACGATCCTTTAATTTTTTCCACTTTTATCAATTTCTATTAAAACACGATGAGTATATTCCTTTCTCTGGTTTTCGCTAATAATTCTTTTCTCACCGTGATATCGTATTATGACAATTTGTACGAGCGACACGACGCTAGATCAATTTCATCGTGACAAATTGCTTTCATTTCCGTTATCGATTTATTCGCTATCATTACTACGGAAAAAATACAAAACAATATTATACCCAAATAAATCTTTATCCGAGAAATATTTATCACACAGCGAACTTTGTTTCAAAAATTTACTCGTACTTGTATCGCTTTTATTTATTTATTTATTTATTTTTTTTATATCAAAAAGCGTAATATTTTTAAAGTAAAACAGTGAAATCCGAGAGTGAAATTGCAAGCAGTGAAAGGTTAAAATGAAAGAATAAAATTCTCAACAGTGACTTTTTTCATAGAAAAACCAAACCGTAGTGAATAGTATAGAATCGATTGTATCACAGAGTGACAAAACAAATAACTAATATTATACGTAATGATTCAAGGTAGCTGGTACACTTGATATACAGCAAGTTGAGATTTAGCGGGAAAATGAACGATCGTCTATTCGTTCTCGTCGATCGTCTTCTACACGCGTATGAATTTCTATCGAAAGGAGAGTGTATCACGCACTTATCAGTCGTATCCGGAACAGCTATTACAACGATTATGTCACGCGAACGTTACACAGCGATATACGGATGTAATTCGCAATATCTTAATCAAGTCTGACAAGCCGTGAGAATCTCGTTCTGTAGAGCAAACCCTATTCCCATCTCTTTACAGGAGTGATTTGTCGCTCGTGTACGATGAATCAGTTACGCTTCATTAATACATATTCATACGTAATTGACTAGTCGAATGACGTTCGAACGTTTTATTATAATCTTTTTTAGTAAACGATCTTTTAACCCGTTGCTGAACACCACTTTTTCACCTATTTCTTAACATATTGAAAATTTAATTTGGACACGACAAAATAGTTCCACGTTAAACGTTTAAATTATACGATAAAATTCGAAACCACTGTTTAACGATTGTAACTTAGAAGCTCTATTTCTGGTAAATACTCGCTGCAAGAATTTCTAATAAGGAACAAATTTAATTTAACGCTAGAGAAGCTGAAGAACGTTGCGCGTTTACGAATCCAATAAAATTTACAAATTCGACACATATAGGATATATCTACGTACCTATGTATATCGTAATGTACGAATCCCGTGTGGCTAAAATTAAACGAGCATCGCCTTGATGCCGTATCGCACTAATCGTGCATCGTCGACAAACATCGGGCTTCGGCGGTTTAAACGGACGTAAAGCCACGTAAAAGACCTTTCGTTTCTCTACTTAATTTGCAAGGCATTAGCCTTATTATTATGGAGCGATATAGTGGCGAGTTTGCGAGAAATATGTAACTCTCTATAATATAAAAGGTTGCACGCGAGCAATCTTTACAGCCCTTCTCGGAAATGAAACCTCGTATACGCCCTTTCGCCAATACGCGCGCTCTCCCTTCTTCCTCCGTACGTTTCGTTCTTTTAATTCCCTCGGCCCTCGTATCGGCACCCTTGCCCCGACTCTTTCATTTTTACCCTATAAACGCACACGATGCTCTTTCCAAAACCACCGATTCGATTAGCTAAAAAGTTTTCAAACTTCACATGGAAAAACCGGCCACGCGAAGGGTTTACATAGATAATTTATACAGAAGAACGTTGCATAGTATGAAAACTTATTTTATAGTCGCAGTCGTAAACGTGCTCCATGCTGCGCTCTCTTTACCTTTTTTGTTCGCGTCGTATATGTGGGTTACGATATGCATGTTATTATAAATATAATGACTCTTCTGTACTGTAAAAGTATCGTAAAAGTACGAACAGCGCGCTCCAATATCGTAAGATAAATGCGTTTGTGGAAGGAAGAATTAGGCAACGCCGAATACGGCTAAGAATTAAATTAGATTTAAATTTTCGACTCGTTTTCCAAATATCGGTAATACTCTATTTTGCATATTTTCTGCCTACGTTTTTGTACATTGTGCGTATCGTGGACATTTTTGCACGTTTCAATATTTCGTAAATCCACAGATACCTGTCATCCAATAAATAGTTTCATCGTGTTCCTATACATATATGTATGTGTACCTTTTTTAACCATCAGGATCAAAGTTTGTCGAATTATAAATGAAACTTTCCTTTTAATCGCTCATTATACAAGTGTACTTAAAGTACTTGTAAAGCGTGGTACTTAACGATTTGAAGAAGATGTTTCGTAATAATACAATATATAATTAGCGAGATTTATCACACCGATCTGTACAAGATGATTTCTTTTTATTTAGAATACGAATTTATTCGAATTCTGTGTTCGTGACACGATAGAAGAAGAAATAGTTATCGTTGAAAAGTCGTTCGGCGTATAAATCAACAAACGCGTTTTACATGTACTGCGACGATACGTAAGTTAAAAAGTTAGTTCACTAATCTTCCACATATTGTTCGCAGCTCTCTAATCGTGCTTTTAAGTGGTCTAAATCTTCACGGTAACTATGTATATTGGTCACTGTGGCTAAATTATATTATATTCTATCGCAATTCGGTATCATTATTAATCGTAAAAGCTTTGCTACGTTCGATTAATTGGTCTTCTCGAGAAAATATATTTAGGCGCGCAATTTCTATCTGACTACTTTTAACCATCTACCGAGAGATCGTTTCGATTGTTTTCGTTTTACCATCGATTCGAGTATTTCGATTACGACCTCTCATTCGCGTAGAATTAAAAAGTTATGCAGAAAATTCTGAAATTTTATATCTTCTCTCTTCGAGAATTCGTTCAAAGTTTAATTCGTTCGAAAGCAGCTTAAATAACATAGACGCTAGTTATCGCAATAGAGAACAAACTGTCTAAAATAATACAATAACGTTTCTATGTTACAACTGCTATTCGAAAAGTGAAAAGCCAGAAATTAAGTGGTTTAAGAGCATTTACGGGAAATTACAATCACGGGGGTTGGATATGTCTATGAAGTCGCAGATTATACACGAATTCGAGTACATAATGTTAAGCGTGTGCTCGTAAACAGAACTTCAACGATATCCAATAATTGGAATTTGAAAACATTTTCCGTCGAGTCATCGAGTTATCGACGTTGTTCGGAGACGTACCTTAATTAAACGCGATTCAGTTAATTCTGCTGGCATAAACACGTACCATTCTTACTATTGGCAGATCGTAAAGAATTATCGAATCATAATCGATACTTTGTTCACTTCGACCGGCTAACTTCCTCCCATTCCTAATTGAGTCGTGAGTGTTTTCATTTTTAAGTTTCCGTTGATTCTTCCGTTGAAATTGGTCATAAAAATGTAATAATTTCGATAGAAATCGATTACGTTTAATCGCGTTTGTATTATTATGTTAACGTAGGTAAGAAAGAAACGTAAGACACAATTTTAGTCGACCATTTCACGCAACGCTAAATGGTGCCATGACGCACGTGCGCGACTGCGTTTCTAAAACACAAAACAAACATATCGAAGGATATATTTTGAGAATCCTAAGCGTAAAAGATCATGGGTAGCTCCAGGCGAACCACCGACATCGACTACAAGACCAAATCGCTATGGACGTAAGACAATGCTCTGTGTTTGGTGGGATCAAAAGGGTGTGATCTATTATGAGCTGTTAAAACCTGGCGAAACCGTTAATACCGAGCGCTACCGACGACAAATGATCGATTTGAATCAAGCTTTGCGTGAAAAACGACCAGAATATCAAAAAAGGCGACACAAAGTAATTTTGCTTCGTGATAATGCACCATCGCATACAGCAAAACCGGTCAAGGAAACGATCGAAGCGTTCAGTTGGGAAATACTTTCGCACGCGGCTTACTCACCAGACTTGGCTCCGTCCGATTACTATTTATTTGCATCGATGGGACACGCACTTTCTGACCAGCACTTCGCTTCTTACGAAAATATACGAAAATGGCTCGATGACTGGTTTGTCTCAAAAGAGCGACAGTTTTTTTGGCGTGGCATCCACCAATTGCCAGACAGGTGGGAAAAATGTATAGCTAGCGATGGGCAATACTTCGAGTAAAATATTTTTAATCATTTTTCATACAATAAACGTGTATTTTTTTATACACAAATTCCGGTTTCATATTTACATACCTGGCGTACATTATGCGATGTTCGAAATACCAAAGAAAAGAAAAAAAAAGAACGGAGGTAGTAGAGCATAGATACTTCGTTGTTCAATGAAAATATAAAGTACTTTGCGAATGACAATTGCAATTGTATACGTATATTTATTATAAAGAGAACGCTATAGTTTCTCGAATTTCAATCTTTCCAAGTAACTACTAACCGAATGTGAAAACAGACGTTCATATAAATAGAAAAGCACGGAGATCGATCATCGAAGCACATAAATTAAGATGTAATCCGACTGGAAAAATTGAATATACCAAATTCTTGTATTTAAAACGTGCAAACATCTAAATTCGTAGCGTTAAACGAAACGATTTAAAAATGCTCGACCAACATCAAACTGCAAATCAATCCCGTTAAAGTGGAAACCGATTTTCTGTTTCACTAATGTAAATGACTCACTTCTGTCTATCCCGTGTAACGAGTTTCAGCGAAACGTTACGAATGTGGTTTTAAGTATACTCAGGAAGCATTTAAATCGAACTCTCGGTGGAAAATGGAGGCGACGAAAAGTTCCGGTTTGCATGGCTCCTTCGGATCATTCGTCTAAATTCTCCGCTCGCGCCGTTTCGGCGTTATTTATACAGATAGAAATTTCCGTTCTTAAGGTACACCGTATGTAACGAATGATGTCATAACGTTATAGCTGAACATAGAGAGAACATTTGACGTTTATCGTTTACGAAGCTCAGGGTATAACACCGTCGGATTAATAGACGACTCGATAGGTAACGAGGATCTTGGACGTATCAACGTTTGAACATTGTTTGACTAAATGGTTGTTTTCATTTTGCGGAATTCTATCCCATAAAGGGGGCTACGATGCAACGCTAATGATTTTGTTATGGCTAGAGAGCAAGATATTTAAAGCGAATAAAGTTAACGACCCGTATACGCGTAACACGATTTTTGGTCAAACATTTGCCGACAACGTTCTTATTTTTATCTTCAAACGAACGACGAGACGCGAGAGAAATTTAACCAAATTACTTGATATTTGTTTTTAGACTTACGAACGATCGCATAACCAGGGCGGATGCGATTCGATTAGGTAAACTCAATTCAGGATATTTATTTGCCACGCATCTTACGAGCCAAAAATACGAATGTTACGGAAATGAAAAATTTCGAGTGATTTGCTCCTCGACAAATACTACGACTCAACGTTTGTTAACGAAGCTCGAGAGAAATTGCGGTTGTACGTGTTTCTCGAGGAACAGGGACCGAGGTTGGTTGCCGAACAGAAATATACATGCACGCTTATTTTCCGTTTAACGTAAAGAACTCGACGAGCTATTCGTTCTTATATCAATTTCGTTTCAAACATATGCCGATGAAAAATTCACTAAAGCAAGCGTTACGCAATTACGAAGATATATTTATTCTGAAACAAAGTTTCTATTCTCGAAAGCCTATGTATTACAAAATCCATTATATCGCTATAATATGAGCCGTTCAGGGACCATTTTGAACGATTCTATTCGTTCAAACGTATATCTTAAAATTTGCTATTGTTTGTGTCATTTCTGTGCAATAAATGGACTTGCGGAATCGAGTCGTTTGTTTCTCGACACCTCGTACTATCATAAGCGTCGATTGGCTTTTTTTCGTGCAACGAAATTAACAAAAAGTAAAGTTAATTTATAGTCTGACTTCTGAAAGGCTCTCGCGCAAGCAATTCGATGTTGTAACATTTGCCAATAATAATCAAACTTGTAAGTTCGGAACTAAACTAACTCTGTATTAATTACTCTCAAATTACAACTAATCGAACCAACGAGCACAAAAGTTGCTGAATTCCAAAATCGACCAAACTATTACTTGGTAGACAAAGGGAACCTTGTATAAGTTGGTAATAAGGTCAGCATTCATTAGCGAATTCTAGTAAAATGCTCGAGTCGGGACAAAAAGTCGAGCAACGTGCATGATCCTTCTTACGACCACATCAGTGGCTGAAAAAGGACTCGGGATGCGTCATCGTTCGTTCCTTAAGTACCTTCGCCTCCGGCTCGACCCTTTCGTAACGGACAGTACTTCCGGTAGTCTGCAGCGGCAAGACGTAAGGTTCGTTGACCACGTTGCTTGTATACTTTACGAGCTTCCGGCTGCGTTTCCGGCGTTTCTAGCGAAATCAAATTGGTATTCTCGAGATGCGGCGGTCTCTTGCATCCTATCTACGGCAATATAATTCTACGAGTCTTCTGCTCTTTCTCTCTCTCTCTCTCTCTCTCTCTCACTCTCTCTCTCTCTCTCTTTCTTTCTCTCCTCCTTTTAGTCGGTTCCCCCTTCGGAAATGCGAGCCATATTCGAGCTACGAAATCGTCTGCGTGCTGGCTACGACGGACCAACTACTTATAGAACTTTATCTTCCTCGTGAAATCGTCCACGTCATGTCGTGTACATCGCTTAAACTGCTTTTCGCGAAACTGTACGATTTGTATGATAAGAAATAAACTGGCGTAATCGTCGAATGCGAGATCGAACTTTTTGACGAGACTCCCTTTGGCTGTTTCCTGATTCGATGTTAGTTTCGCAGCTCGATCTTGCACGGTTCGCGTAGATTTAATTTGGTTTGTAAGGAACAGGGAGAATTAAACATCGCCTTCTCATCGTTGATGGGTAATTGTGCGTAGCATCAAAATCAAATAATATAATTGTAATTCGAATGGCGATAAATAATTATTACTTGTTTGTTCCAACAACGTTTGGTTCGAGTCAACTACGTGTCATAGAACACGGAACAAAATTTTACTTTCTCTTCTGGTTGATCGAGCGATCGTAAAGTACCACCGATTCGTCACTGGTGGAATTTATTGATATTCAATTCATTAACCGTATAGAATATAAATTGACAAAGACGTCATCGTCGGTATCGCGAATATCTTAGTTTCTTTTATATTATCTAAAGTCGCATCGACTGTCAGGATTATTTATGACTACTTTTTGCAACTTGTACGTCCATACTTTCATTTTTGCCGGAGGTTTTAGTCTCTTTAAGTATGCCAGTATGAATGTAAACGTTCACACGCGGAGCGAGTAAAGACGAGCTTGTAAATGGTTAAACATGTGGGAGCTACAGCTTTAGATGGGTTCCGAACCACCAGAACCACGCTGAAATAAGCACAACGTAATTGCGAATAAATCGAGTTGCAGAAATGCCGGCCGATGATCAACCGGAACTTGAACCGTGCCGTGAGCCCTTTGGCCACGAATCCGAACCCCAGTCGACCGAGTCAACGCGGCTCTCTAACATCTCCGCTATTGCAGTTTATTTAATTTTACCTCATCGTGACAAACTACAATTTCGTGAAATTATTTTTCTAATGTTTTATTCAACCGTCTTCGCTCTATTCGTTTTCATTTTTCAAATAACAGTGCTAATAATCGAAACGTTCTAATAAATTATCAAGTTTCTTGTTTAGTAGGTCAGAAAGAACAGTAGCGTGCACGTAAACGCGCACCGAACCGTAAATTATCGAGAATTTAATCATCGTTCTGAATTTTCGAAATCTAAGTTTTCATATTCTTTCGTACAAGTATGTATAATATCGTTCGATGATCGTAGTAATAATCATCGCATACTCGTCAAAGAAATTTCTTTCAAAAGTATTTCCAGTTACCCAGTAACCCCACAATGGGGTCCGCTTCCGCTTTCGCTTTCGCTCTCGCTTTCGTATCGGCGAGACAACGACATTAATGCAACGACGAAACTTCTTTATTTGAAATCTTGCGTGAACAAAGATTCCAATAACGCATCGATGCGATTTTCCTGATCAAAACGAGACCAAAGACGACATTGCTATTGTGCTGTTGACAATAATCAGATGCAACTACGAACGAACCCATCGTATACATCGTATACAGGGTGGGTCACGTAATTGCAGCCACTTTGGTTATCGCGCAAACAATGATTTAACGAGATATATTTCGAATAAAATTTGGATCGTTCCGAGGGAGAACATAATTTGACGTGATTAGCTTTTTTATCAGAGGAATAGACGACATACGAAGACGAACTTTGTTCTTTTTAACGAAAGGATATATATTTTTTTACATATGTGGATTCTTCGGAACGTTCCACGTCGAAAGATGTTGAGGTAAAATGTTATAAAAAATGGACAATTCGTGAGATATTTTTAATTAAAGCTAGGGACACTTCGTGTAAAAGTCTGAAATGTCTAACTTAAACAAATCTGACTCGAAGACATTTAAATTATACTTGAAATTCTTTTATTCGGATAATGTTCGCGCAATCAATAATTATTGTAACTAGTCGCGATATAATTTGACAGGTACCGATAAATGTTCCTAACTCATTTAATGCGTTGTTAACACCTACACACGTATATCGCGTATGGTATATGCGAGTTGGTTGCTTTCCAAGCGGTAATTTTCCAACCGCAACTTTCACGGTATAAGTATAGTAACCCGTAAATCGATCAAGTCGTTATGTAAATATTATACTAGATGCGAACACGTTGTAATCAATTTCACGCAATTATCGATACTCATAAAGTTTTATATTTTATATATATTATAGGTGTTTTCGAGGGAAATTATCGCGTCTATTTGTACTTTTCTGATAGTCGAATAAGATTTACTTCAATTTTCGATCGTTCAAATACTTAATTATTGCTTGTGTTTTATATGAAAATTGCTTGGTAAGATATACTTTTAACGATACAAAAGGAAAAACACGTAACCGTAAAATCGAGTAGAATCGCGTAAAATTAACGATAAATAACTAAGTAACGAAAACACAGACTGACGAATGTCAGGGTAAATGTGCAGGGTATAGTCTGCCACTGATTCTCTTTCAACACATAACATGGTAGACAATGAAAGTTAAACTCGTATCATTTGAACGAGAAGTTATAGAAATCAAAGTTGTAGAGAGTCGATAAACTATTATAAGAACGCTAAAATTTTATGACACGTTTGTACGTTGATGGATTTTACCGATGCTAAAATTACCGCTGGACTTTATCGATGCCAAGATTTAAAAAAAGTTCGTCAAACGGAGATAATCATTTTGCCCTTCGGGCGGCTCATATTTTTATTTTTGCTTTCATTTACGATATTACCATATACGATTATGCTCTACGGAGGAAAAACATGGCAAGTCGCATTTTCTATTTATTACAGCGAAGTAGCTTTAACATTGATATTACAAAATTGTCTTTATATATGATTTTCGAGATAAACACGTGCTTCTTTTATTCCCTCCGAGACTTTTAAAATATGTTACATCGTAATATTAGAATATCCAAGATATTAAAATATCGCTCGATTATTATACATTTGGCTTCCATATCGCTTTAATGCTTCGTCAATTTATCAATTGGTTTTAAACATCTTTGAACCTAATAGGTTGTTTTCTCTTCCAATCTATATGCCATGTTGAAATTGTCTTGTTTAATCGTAAGGTGACATTGAAATGAAGAAAATGGAGAAAAGTATTTTCTCGTTCGTGTTTTTCTCTTGGAATCTTCGTTTATGACGGAACGATTCGATCGTAGGTTCTGATAATAACGTGTTATTTGCCATAACGTATTATGCCAATGGAGAAACAAACTACTTCTTCCAGCGCTTTTCGCCATCTAGATAATTCGCTGTACTGTGCGTGTATAGACGCGCGTGTAGACGCGCAAAGATTCAACGATGTATTGCTGCTCGACTGCGCTCACGAACAGATTATAATGCTAGCAGGTAGTGCTTTCATTGGTTTCATCGTTAAAGAAACTTGGCTTTGAGTTTCGAACCGGGTGCCTTGTTCTCCGCTCACCTCCACTCACCTTGTGACTCTCACCGGTTTATCAGTAAAATTTGTAGATTCGTGTTCAAGCACTTGTTTCCAATTCGCGTGCGGATTCCTTTAAAATAATACGCTAAACCATCGAGTCGCCAACTTTACTCATTAAAATATTTGTTGGAAAATTAACACTTTCAGGCGGACGCATCGGTAACATAGTTAATTACGCTTCTGCCACTTGCCACGCAACTTTGCACAATCGTTAACTATTATCGTTATCTCTTGACTAAGGATGTTTATACAATTTCATATTTGCACGACTATAGTCGAAGAAATGGGATCTAAATATTTCAGATTTGTTTCAGTTATTAAATGTTGTAACTTTAATTTGTATACTTTAGATGTCTTTGAGCAAAGAGATAAAAAAATCTTGCCAAGAGAACAACTAATTTTCTAGAACATACAAACGATTCGGCGTTTCGATCTGCCTTTGATCTTTCTGCGGAGAAAAGAATTTTCGTGCATTTTACTCTCGTGCGAAGGGGAATAAGGGTTCAGATTCGAGACACTTCGTATTTCGTAGTATTCGTTCAATTTAATTGACAACGACGCACGATCCTCCGTTGTACCTAAACATCTTTCATAATCGTACAGTCCACGAAAAGTAGTTTTTTATATATAACTTGATGCGTGGAATTGCAATATCGTATAAATAATTACTATAACGCGTATTAATAATTACTTTAACAGTTAGCACAGATATAACAAATACGTATTTCGCGATATTATAATTTTATTTTCTAGTGCTCTGGCACAATTCATAGCGCGATCTGACAACGTAAAATTGATAAAAATAGTTTGATAAGATATACGGGAAACGTTTCGCTAGAAAGTCGCGTCATATGTCGCGTATTAAGAATTTCTTGAAAGCTGTAATTGGTCGCAAGATCGTTTGAAAATATTTTGCGCGAAATTGTTGGCGAAGAAATTTCGTATAAAGCAAGGTGAACAGGGTAAACTTATTTTGTATACGATTAAAGGACCGTCCTAGTTTCCATATGCATATGTATTTTCACCGAGACGCTTGACTTTCTCTCGAAACAAATTGCGCATTAAAATTTCTTTCACGTGAAACGTCTCGTGGAATTTTACACACGAGAGTTCAAATGATCTTAAGTTAGCGGAATTTCTTACCCCCTGTAACCTATTTGGTAAAGAAGTTGGCAACTTTCCGCTGTACGCTTTGCAAGTCCATTCTAGTTTCGTCAGTATCTTTATCCACGAATATAAAGTGTGCAAAAGCGAGACTGTCGAACTGATTTTATTGCAAGTACACCATATCGTGCCATGTAAATATTACATATGCCTCTCACATACGATACAGTGAAATGAACCATTAAAATTGCACAAAGTATCCGTTCTTTGAAGTATCGGCTCGATCACCAAAGGCAAACCAGTGAATTTCTCTATAGCAAAAATATTAAATATCCATACTTCTGCATAATTTATAACAACGTTCTTTTACACACGGAACATAGAATAACGTTTATGGCATTTGCTCTCTTTTCAGACTGAGATTATTGGTTTTTCTATATTTTTACTTTTTATCGGATACATAGGAGAACGTATTTTGTAGGGTGATTCTTCGATATTAATTTCATAATGACCAGTATCAGCTATGCGTTTGTTCGATAAGATACGTTATAACGTTTGCATGATATAGCAAAAAAAGATTCATAGAAACTGTCAAATATGTATAACATCGTAAATTTCATACCTTCGTATCATATCATAGCTACGCTTGTTAATTCTATAGGATAATATTGAGAAGCAAAATTGAACGATCATCGTTGTAACCGTCGAAACCGTTGTGCAGGTGAATTATGTCGCGCGTAAAGTTACACGATTTTCAAAATTCGAACTGCCTGTACCAGAGTTTCATTGCCTACCCGAAGAACCACGAGTAAAACATCGATCGAATATAACAATACAATTATCGTTAACTATATTCCAAACCTGCAAACATCTACATACACGTATGCGCCAAGATCTACGAACGTTCAATACGCGCTCGACGAAGAACGTTACAAAAATTCGCGTTGTATGAAGCTGAATTTCCTTTCCAATTATCAAGCTAAATGTATTTTTGTTACTTGATAAATTTACGTCATAATTGCTACCTTTGTGATACGCAGTTTTGTTAATGAACATGTGTGAAAAATCCAGCGATAAAAGTTGCTTCGTGTCCTTAGCCGTGTACCTACCACGTTCAAATATATTTATTGCATATATATGGTAAACAAAGAATCTTTTGAAGTTTATTTTTGCGTTGCTTGCTCACAATCATCGTAAAGAGACCAAAAGCCTATTCGGGTGGCGAACGTACCTTACTGCTTTAAACAAGCTATTCATGTAGTTCGTACAATACAAAAATAATCGTTATTCTACGTGCCAAAGCAAAAAACTTTCCCATCGATATCCCAAAATATTCGACGATCAATGTGCAATAATTATAGTTCCTTAGTTTCCTGAGTTCTATTAGCTAGACAATACCGTAGGAGAGCGTTTTCGTACTATGAGAAGCCGAGGGTCAAAGCGCAAAGCGCATTATTAAACGAATTATTCTACACATTGCGTTGTAGTGGGCATCGCGCTTGTCCCAATTGAAACACCCTAATTAAACCTTGTAAACAGAGGAGAAAGAGAGAGAGAGAGAGAGAGAGAGAGTTTGCTGGAAAGTTCTTCCTTGTTGCCCGTGGCAAACACTTCATGCCGTTGTTATTCATTACGTGGCTCGGGGAGGGTTAAGCTGCACGTTAACCACTTCTTCTCATCTTTCGAGCTGTTGATCCAACCTCTTGCCGTGGTACTTTTAGCCAGAGGAGGCAGGCTCCTCCCGCGTTGCCACTCAGTGCCATTACTTTTCCTCTAATATCGCGAAATGCGCACAATCTGGAACGCTACTCGAGCAACCAAGAAAACCATCCGATTCTCCGCCGTACGGCCAAGTAATCAGCCGTGAAGAACCCGTGGATTACCCGTTTTAAAGGTGCAAATATCACGCTTCGCCAGCGACCGTCACGCCGTAAATCCACCGTGAACCCTATCTTCGAGATTTCTTCGCGTACTCAATGGAGCCTGTGCTATCCAACGCGCTTAAACTACGCTCTTTGTGTACCTGCTTCTTTTCTCTTGAATATCCTGCTAATACATTTGCCAACACGATGTTCCCTCGTCGCTTCTAAACAGACTAATATATCGCGATAAACTTTCTTCGATCACGGTGTTGCGTATGGATAGACAAAACTTTCATTGTCAAGTATAATTAATAGCTTCTTTATATAGAACAAAATGTACTCGCGAGCGCCGCTTCCAAGTTAAGCATTTTACGCAACAATGTAATCTGACTATTCGCCGGACGAAGGATCCTATATATTCCAACGAATCTAATTAAAATAATAGTTATGCATTTGTATCGCTTTTATACCGTATAACGCATACTGCGAAATACAAAGTTTGGAAAATTTAGCATCTATCTAACGCGTTATCTTATCTCGTTTTATTAGTTACATTGTAATTCGGAAAACACGCTATTAATCTTTGCGCGTGTATTTAACAGCAAACTTCAAATTTCATAGTCGAATCAAAATCCGCGTTTAAACGTACCTACTACGATAAGATTAAGCAAAAAGATACGCATGCCAGCATAATTTATCGATCTTTTTACGCGATATTGTTTATGGTATACCTTGAAAATAATATTTAAAATAATATACACGAATACGTGAAACGGGATAACAGTTTCTAGAAACAAGTAAAGTATTCCTGTAAACGTCTTTACTCTTCGCGTATACGAGAAGATACCCTATTTTAGAATTCCAACCATTACACAACTCAGAATTATGCGAATTAAAGATTTTATCTAGATACGGACATTACGTTCCATTTATCGTTTCGAGGAATAATTTCCAGCACTCGTTTCTAATAATCTGCACAGTTACACACGTATATCTGTTTACCCGTTATAATACAAATGAACGTTCTTAAACAAAACTATGAAAAGGAACATTAAGAATGTTCCGGTATTAACGAAGTTATAAATCTACGTTACCGTACTAGGTCAATTTTATCAAGCTGTCGAGATCTTATCGTTGTTTCGAACGTTCCTACGTAGCCTGCAGGGATATGACGCATTTAGTGATCTATACGAGAGGCAGTCAAGCTTGTGCTTTATGTACCAAGTAAGTAAACACACTCGGAACCCATGCATCCTGGCTACATATTGCCAGCAGTCGAACAATTTCGATTGGGTCGTTGAATTGTCCTGCAGATCGTGTGTCTCAGCGAAGTGATCTATCGTTCCCTGAACTCGATGCTCGTTTTGGGTGTCGAACTTTTCGCGTTTCCTCCGCCACATCGCCGTTCCAATCGCATTTTTACCTCTCCACCGTCACCCGTCCCTTCTCCTGACTGCTTTTCCTTCCTTTGTATTCTTTTCTAACGGCCTTTTCCTCCCCCCTTCTTCTTGGCCTTCTTGGCCTTTTGGCTTCCCCACCGCCTTCTTATTTTCGTGTTTCTCCATTTTTCGTCTGCTTCCTTAGCAGATAACAAGATAGCAACGGACCGTGACGGAAAATATCTTCCGGTGGAGAAAATTGTCCAGAAGTCGTCACAGAAAACACAAGCAATGTCTGAGAGCAAAAAACGAAAGAAAGAACGAAAAAACGAATGGGAACCGAGGAGTAACTAGAGAGAGAGAGAGAGAGAGAGAGAGAGAGATGGCGGGGGGGGGGGAGATTTTCCTCGTTATCCAGCCACAACCCACAGCAACGAAATATACATACCACCAAATACATAATAAAACGGTCTACGTTCTCCTCTTGCCTCTCTCTTCGAAAAAATGGCAGATCTCTTTGTTCTACTTGTCTGGCCAGTGCAGAAACTGCTTGAATATACAATACGCGGTAAAATGCACCTCACGGAACAGGAAACGCGAACGAGTTTCTAGATAAATAAACGTCATCGCTACATATTCGCAATAAGTAATAATTAATTACAAAATTGATATAACACGATGAGACGTTTCATATGTCGGAATCTAGTATGAACTTTCCTAATTATTGTACGTATTACACCATAATATTGTGTGAGAACATTCGTATTTAAGTATCCAAATATTATTTCATATCGAAATAATTAATTCTACAAAACATATAAGCTTGTAATTTATGACAAGACTTTATTCGAAGAATAAATTATCCAATTTACCGACTCGGTAATTTCGGTGATATTTCAAACGTTGCGTTTTAATTAATATTTCCATCTCCGCATTAATCGACGCAATTCTATAGCCATCGGACGATGGTCTTCATAATTTCGATGGCATGTTCCCAATTCAAAAATCAATCTCAGTATATCATGGGGTATAAGTGCATTAATATAAAAGTGTGCGACGATGAAATTCACGACACGGCGATGTGGGATACTTCTGATCACAGCACTGGATTACTAATAAGAGTAGACTCGTTGGTCTGTTGGGCGGGAAACTCGTGAAACCATATCGCAGTATAAGGGCGTATAAATTTTGAAAGTGCTTCGGTTTCACCCATTTTGCTCGATAGATTTGATTTATTTCACAGAGTCACTGTCTATTTCCATAAAAATTCCATGGAACTGACAGACACGAGGGAAACCAAAATAACTAAAATGACCGTACAGCTTACTCGGTTAAAACCATGGTGGATTTTTTTGTATTCGTGTCATCATGTCATCTAACGAATCAGAAACGCTTCAATCAAAAAATCAAGAATCGAAAGTTTTCCATTGCGCTTGTAACTGATTTGTTCCAGCAGTCCCTGCTCGAAGAATTCGAAAAACCTGTATATATGAAATACACGCAGACATTTAGCGTTGCAACTGAATATTTATTCTAATTTATCGGATCAAGAAAGTGGCAAACTTTTGTAATTCATAAAAGAAACCAAGTTGCGACGTTTTTATGCATATTCATCCTCTGATTTAGTTTTCTACTAAAAAGACAATAATCGAATGTGATCTACTATGCTGTATCTGCTTAAAGCGCGTACATGAACAAATTTTCAAGAGCGTTCACGTCGATTCGGGTACACGATATTGCGTTACGACCGACGGAGAACGATACATGGGAGTTAACGTTGTACGTTATTTTTCGAAATCCTACAAACATCTTTTTACAGTTTTTACATCCTCGAAGATAACAGAGCGCAAAAACACACGACCTTGTCTTTTAAACATCACTCGATTGCTCGTAATACAATATCGTGTACCTGGATCGACGTGAGTATTCTTGAAAGTTTGATAAAGCGTGTACGGGTTTGCTCATCACTGTTAGAAGAGAAACGCGATGATTTAATATCATATAAATGGCACTTGTCGAATCTATCTTTCACGTCCGATCCATTTTATTCCCTTTCTGTCTAGCAAGCAACCTACCATCCATAACGATAATCCATTATCTGGGCCTTCTTTTCCTTTTCTCCGCTTTGTTTCGTCTTACTTTCGCCTTGTATCTCGTTATTGAACTGCCGGTTGCGAGCAATTCACGGCTTCGTCGTGGCATCTAATTAAGCACTGGATGACGCGGTATCCCGTACTCTGTGTAACACTGACACAGTATTCCGTATTCGCCAAATACAACAACGATGATTAGGGAGCACGTACTGCAGGTGTACACGTCGAAATCGATCGAACCTTTTGACGACTCTATAAACTGATCTATTCTAGCAGGTAATAGTCGCTCAAACGAGCTTATTCGAACGCGCAAGATGTAGACGTCGCGAGTAACCTATCGGCACACTCGATAGGCCGCGAATGCAACGCAAGACACTTTGAATTATTCACGAAGTCACGGCAAGCTCGAACGTGCTAATTAACCGACAGTCCGTTGTCACGTAAGGTTTCTCCTTAACCAGCAAATTAAACGTCAAAATAGACATCGTCTATACACGTACACAAACGAGTAATCAATCGGCGATATAAGGTGTCTTCGACTATCATTAATAAAATCCTTGGTTGGACATGTATGGCCTTCGTTAATTAAATAGATAATTAATTAGGATCGACGTTGCTTAATTAAAGCAAACGAGTTTAAACGACAAGTATTCATAGCGATTCAAATTCAAAAATTAATTTCGAAAAGGCACGACGATCGATTGTACGAGTAACCGTTGTAGAATCGAATTATGAAGTGGCAACTACTTGGTAATTCGATAATACGATTGGAAATTGCATTCGTATCGATGATTGGAAATTTGTAATATTATCTATAAACACAATGCTTCGTTTACGTTGAAATAACTCTCATTCTATATCCGTATATCGCGAAAACACCATTCATCTGCCTATGACGCTCGTGCCTGCATGATCGCGCGACAAATCAGATTAGCCTTTCGCCATTGCAGAGAATTTCTAGATCACACTTTTTGATACAAATCACAAAACGTACTACCTGGTATCGTCATTTACATTCACATTTCACATCAACATTTTTAATATCTGATCCTTTGTTAATCATTGATGACAATGGTACGTCGTTAAGAATAATCTGCTGGTACAGAGATAACATTTGTACAATAATTATTCGATCGCGTTTGTCAAACGTGGGAATCAAGCCGTTTTATCGGTCGATTTATTTTGCTAGTCATTTATTAATTAAGTATATCAGCATCGTCAGCCTATTCTCAATCGTTAATAAAGAATCGAAGAAGTGTAGCCTGTAAGGATAAAAATTCATTTTCCCGTATATAATATCTTCGCTTCCACGTGTTTTTAACTCTTTATATACATATACATATGTCTTATATTTATCGAATGTATGTAACCGGACATTCGAAATACTTGAAACCCCTGTGACGAATTAATCGGGAAATCGTAATATCGAAGCTCGTCCGGCGAACGAAAGCGATTGAAATTCAGGGATACTTCGTTGCGAAGCACAAAGCGACTGTATTGTTCGTGACGTTCGTAAATGAAAGAGAGTTGTGACGAAAAAAGTAGAAGAACAAAGGGGGTCAAAGCGAGTTGTCGGTGAATAAAGCGTTTTTTATCAGCGTTAGAACAAGTGTATGACGAGCGGCGTGTATGAGTCATTATGTGCGTGCGTGCCAGCATGATACGCGCGTTAATCGCGATGAACTGCGGTGTCTGCTTTTCCGAATATAGCCTAGCCACAGAGAGACACTAGCTTACACGTGTCGGGGTAATCCGCAAACGGTACGTTCAAGCGGTCATACGTACGTTTTAATCGTTTATTTGGCATACCGGTACGCAAGCATCGAAGCTTTTGTGCGGCGAAAATAAATGGGCTACGATTTATTTATAAATCCAATTTGTTCTACGACACGTGAGAAAGGGGCTTTCTCTCTGCGGCCATAGGTTTCAATATTTTTCAACGAGCGAGTCCGCGCTGATTGGATATACGCGCGGCCCGACACGCACGCGTATCCAGACAAAATCACTGTCCCCAGTCCCAATATTTCTCTCTGCGATGTAACGTTTAACATCGATACACCGTTGCGCTGATAATCCTTTGTGCGTTTATTTGCTCCTACGAATCGACCGTGCAAGAGATCGATTTCGAAGATGGACAAAATTTCCAAACTTGTCACCACTGAAACGATCAGTGGCCGATTTTATAATGACCCTATGAACGAGGCGTGGCTTTCATCACATTTTTCTAAACGTTATCTTTTTGTTTGATAGATGCGCGATCGAAAATCGAGCAATTCGTTGTTATCGCTCGAACGTTGTTATCGAACATATAAAAAGATTCGTTAATACGTTCGGTATGACAGTGAGATTGATCGGACGATCGTTGGTATAGGTTGTACGACGCTAATGCTAATATATCGAATAATATAAAGGTTGCGACATATCGGTCGTTGTAATCGCACACTGACGTAAAAATTGGTGGTATCTTTTAGCTAAGTCAGTTACAGCAAAGCGCCGTTTATTGCAACGAAATTTGAATTAGCGGCCGATTAAAGTTCTGCCAATTGAATTCGTTTGCCTGAACGTATTATTACTTGTTATACACGTATAAACGTATAATCGTATAATCGTAGTGACAGGGGAAATCGGTGAACCACCACTATGCGAACTTACATTATACGATGGATATTCGGATCTGCTGTATGTATAATAGTTGCAACATTAGAGATCGTTTGGCTTACATCGCTCTATCAAGATAAATAACCTACTTTAGAGGCAGAGTTTTAATATGTCGCAAAATCGAATCGAGCTATTCGATAAATACAGCTACACGCGTGAAAAATTACCGGAAGATGTTAATTTTCTGCCACTCTAATCGGTATTTTCTTCCTCTTCCTGCGGGTATTCCTCCCTGCTTAAAGATACGCGAAAGAAGTAGCGCGAGTGCTCGAGATCAGGCTAAAAGAAGAATCCGTTTTGAGCGAACGTAATCGAACGTTTTCATTGTTGCTAACTAAGCGTTATACTGAAAATTAATCACACGGATCGCTTGATACTCCTTCCAAAGTAAATTCTCCATTCTTTCCGTTTGAACGAATTAAAAGCGATTATCGGAGTATTTCGTACGAAAGAGGATGGCTTTTAATTCGTAATGCCTAGTTTTAAATCACAGTTTATATTAGAATATTACGATTCTTCGCTGCTCTCCAGCAATCGTATAAAACCTCCGTTATCGTATTAAACGCGTGGCTCCGATATTTCCAAATACTTATACTCCTGTCGCAAACATTGATCGCTTTTCGCCAGCTAGTGTATTTATATTATCCTTTGTTGACAGTCAATGCCGTGTTTTTCTTCTTTATCGTATATTTAATTATACATTATCATCCAACTTGTTATTTTATTTATAATTATTAACAGCTAATTACCATTAACTCTTAACATCCAGAATTATTCATAATATCGCAGAGGGTATAATTAAGCTGTTTAAAATCAAAGCTAACGTTGAGTTACACGTCATATTATACCGTCGTATCGATTCGTAGATTTAATGCAACGCAAACTGATAACGTTGCAAAGAAACGGCTTGGCGTATTGTTCTTGAAAACGCGCCATTGAATTTTTATTTTCGTTTTAACGTTTCGACAAAGAAATAACACGTAAAACGCCTCTTTGCGCGGCGTAACGAATTTAAGTTTATGAATATTCAGGCTGGATATGAAATTGCAAGTGTCGAGACAACAAAGTTCTGATTAAAAGCAGCAACGGTTTTGTTTGTGGAAGCACAATGTTCAGCGAAAAATTTTCGACGAATTTTAGAGTAATTATTCCATGATTTCGAAACACGCTGTGAAAATTCAGATTACACTACAAATGATAAATTACGGAATTACGGAAAACGGAGAAACGATTTAAAATATCGTACGATTATTTAGCACGTTGACTTTTACCTCATTTATTTATGATTTATAACACGGTTGATTAATTTGTCGAGTTCCTTTAAAAACAATTTATCTGGTTCCATAATAGATGGAAATTTCACGTTGTGCGAAATTTCTATACAAACTAGTTGTTCACGAAATATAGAAACTAACTTGCTCATGTCACTTTTATAATCTTCTTGTGGGAATATCCAGCTTGCTGGTAGCATCAAACTTGTAAGTTGCATATTTTATATGTGATAAAGTGCTTCGTTTCTGTATTCTGGCCGCAATAGAGTTTAGCTCTGCCGAGGATGTAGTTCCTTTTTCCGTGATTGCAAGTGGTTCTCGCATAGGTATACTGCCAAGTAACAGCAAACGGAAAGAAACTATTTTTCGTTTGAAAATTCAAAACTGCATGGTAATTTGTTAATTTTAATATTACGACGAATATTATCCACGTCATACTGCGTTCAAACTATCAAAGAACCTTTCTTACTATGACAGAAATACAAAATTCGACCACCTTTGCCATCGCTTGCAATTACAAATTTGTTCTACGTTTATAAAAAAAAAAAGACGATTACACGTAGTTTTCGACAGAACGAATTTTTACCGACGATGTTTAGAAATATCTTTTCAAATTAACTTAAGAGTCACGTTTTCTCTTGTATCGAGATTTAGATCCAACCGTGATAATGTTTTATCCAAATGTTATATTTGCTCATAAATAAAAATCGAACACGTCGCTCTTTACGTAACGAAGCTTTATTTACGGCCGAAGCGTTCCTTCCACATGACGGTTATTTATGTTACTGTGTTCATAATCTACGACTAAATGGCTCTCTTCTATACGTCTCATGTCGTCTCATTCGTATCTCGAGACACTCGTGTTTTACTTAAATTTATATTTTATTATTTTATTATTTTATTATATATACATATTGTAATTGGGTAGAGAATCAAACGTACATAAGATGTATCTATCTCAATAAGAGACGCGAAAGAGAACGAAACTAAAAGCTAGTCTCAGTCGGCACCTCTGCGACTCCGTTGATATTCGTAGTTGTATCGTGTTTATTTCAGCGCGGTTTCTACTGATTTCCAGCGATTCGGGATCCACCCAAAACTGTAAGTCTCGCGTGTCTGCAATTAATAACCTTGCAGTTGATGCGACTTCGAATAACGATAACAACAACAACAACGGCAACAACAGTGACGTATATAAAATTTACGGTTAACGATTTAATCAAATGGAAGACAGGAGTTTTTTTCCATATTAGGTATTTTAAAACGAGAAGAGACGAGGAGAAACGAAACACGCTGAATATGCGGTAGAAAAAGATTGTGTACATATATTTTTAGCCAAACATAACCAATTACGTAATTACGAAAAGGAATATCACATGCGAACGATACCATCCGGTAAAAGCTACCAAACTTTTATCGGTGAGTAATAACTTGTCACATTTTCTGTTATCGCGTGCAATTAAGCTAATCAGTCGTATGTACACCAACCGTCCAATTTTGATAATGGAAACAAACGGCTGTTCTATAAAAAGCTATTACTTTTTTCTTGCGTTGTCGCTAGCTTCCTCGTGCAGATAGAACGGAACTTAACTGAGACCCTTTATTCGAGGGAAATTTATTAGACGCTGTCCCGCGTGGTAGTCCGCTGCACAGGTTACAATATCGTTCGGACTCAATAACGAATCCTTTATTTTTGTACATGCCATGTCCAGTGGCGCACGCGAAAGTATCGAACGATCGTTCGCTTTACGCATCGAAATTAAGCCACGCTCGGGTTGCGGTGATCGTTCAGTGAACGGCACTTTTTCAACCATCTGGTTTCAATCCTAGCCGGGCTGGCACGAAATGTCAGTGTGATCGGTAGGAAGGACGTTTCACGAAGCTACCGCCTCGGTTACGCTGGAAAAGGGTGAATTCCGGCGAGTGTAGAAGCGATGGAAGCACGGCACAGAATAAACGAGCCAGATTCAGATTGATGCAGGATGCAAGAAGTTGCTTTCGAACTAACAGACCTAGCTCGCCCCCTAGACAAAAGGGATAATGGCCGGAGAAAAATTCCCTTGTTAACGATTATAAATTATACGCGGATCGTGCTGTGCTTTTCGCCCTTGTCATCAGCTTCGTTTTAAGGATACAACACAGTTTCAAAGATGTTCCTTCGCGAGATATATCGAGGAAATCCTTCTCAAAGAAAATTCCATCAGCCGTTAATTAAATCCGAGAACAGTCTCGATATTATGATGCATATAAAACGTTACATTAAGTCCTAAGAGAGAGAGAGAGAGAGAGAGAGAGAGGTTACATTAAGTCCTAAGAAAGAGATCGTCGAATATAGATTATGTACAAGCAGTTCTAAACTTCTTAGACGTTACGCGTACAATAGTTACGTCTTTTGGTTAATTTTACTCGTACATCGCATTCACAAACTTGGATTATTCGACTCTGAGACATACGGTAATTTATCACACGCGTAATTGAAGATTTTACATTTACAACTATACGTTACTCGATACTTGTACGTATCTTTTACGTATCTCATTAAACCGCTTGACGTATTCTAGCACCACGCCAAGATAACGAATTTCAAATATTTTTCCGCAAAGTTAAGTCTCGCTATATTTGTTTCTTTTGATCGCCGAATAATGATCGAATATATAGGGGAACATATATCCCGATTTGCGTTTTTGTTTAGAGCAGATAGTCTAATTTCCCTGGAGTCTATCTTTATCGCGAATCTTACTTCGCCATTACGAATCAAGTCTCGCAAGTAGCCTGCTCAACTAGTTTATCGTAATCGAATCGCTCAATCCCTCTTTGAAACTTTATAAATAAATCATTTTGTTCTTTTAATTTCATTTCAGACAGGCCAGTGTAATTACCATACCGCTGCATCTAATACTCAGTCGATAAAAAGCAAATAACAATCTTAACGTTATGTAGCTACTTCGTTTGATGTTAATAAAAAAAAAAAGTCAAAATTTTCTATATAAACCAAACATGTCAACTTATGTTACAGCGTTACCTTATCGAAATAAGCGTGTTTAGATACAAAAAATGTTATTAAAAAAATGCGTACTTTTGCTACGATTAATGATTTGTATACCATATATTTATGGAAATTATCAGTTATAAAAAATTACCAATGATTAACTATCGGTTAAGTATACTATAACCTGTTACATCGTATTTTTTGCCATTTATTACCATCGAGAAGCCAAATATAGCCAAAAATGCCATATCGATGGCACTTTTGGTGTCGTATCTCGTCTACCTTTTCACTCTCCATCGAATTCACTTTAATCCATAACGAAAGTGGGCTATAAAGTGTCTTCGGCGAAACGACTGTACCGTCGTATCGAAAACGAAAGAGAAATGAAATAAACGAAACAGATTCAGATCGATTCAGTTGGTTGATCTTTTTCGATAAAAGCTATTTATCGTCTAGCTTGCCGTAGAACGTCGCAAAACGACGTATTCGTATAAATACATTCTACATTTTGTCTGCAAATAAAAGCTCCGATAAATAAAATTTTCGATTTTCTATTTAAATCGTTTGTACTTGATTGATCGATTACACGCTTATCTTCGTTAGTGAATGCTACGGAAATATTTAAGAGGGATTGACACAAAGCCAACATATTAGTCAGACGGGAATATACTTTTCGTAATTGAACGCGTAATTGGAAGCTTCTTTGTTACGAATATATTACGTTACCGCAGATGGTCAAACGTATTAATCCGAAGATGAAGAAATATATCGTCACACCAGAAACGCATTTATAGCGTTTTGAGATGACAAAGACGATCGCTGTAGCTAAACGGAATAGCCATTCTATATTTAGATCGTTAGGTGAATAGGAGTAATTCTTCGGGGCTCCGTTGAATAACCCAGAGCAATGTCAATTACGTTTACGATAAGAGTAAAATAACTCTGTAACTTTAAATATTCGCCATATATTTTCCCATTATACACGTAACAATTCGAGATTGTTCGTGCGCCGGTAGTTACTTGTCCGTTTCGATCCCTCTTACGTCGCGTTGCGTATAAATTCTAATTTTTTAGTTACATTTTGCCGTTACATGCCACTTTAACGTCCTTCGAAATTAACACTTTAACTTTCAAATGCTTGATCATCCGTATCAATACCGGCCTATGCGAATATTTCATATTTACAGCCCGGAATTGTAGCTACGCTATATTTTCCTGTTATCGTTCTATCCAACTGACTAACCAATTTTGTCGCTTCTAAAACAATAGCATTTCGCGAGTAAATTTTCCTATCATATAGCGGAAATAGGGAATTATAATCGTAAATATCATAGCTAAAGTTGTTCAAGGTGTAAACGGTGGTAAACAATCAGGATTTTAATTTGTCGATCTTATATTAAACTAAAAATACTGTATATTAACCAATACTTTTGTTACGATTATTGTAAAACGAAATTGGCCCGATCATCGGCCATGGATTCAACTAAATCCATCTAAATACAACCTAGCGATGGGAACAAAAGTGGAAGCTAGCGGACTTCCGTGTGCCAAAGCAACCACTTGTAAACGTCATTCTCGCTTAATCTTTGACGGCGAAAGCATCACACCATCTGGAAAAAGCAACGTTCAAACTGCGAGTAAATATCACGAAACCGTCGTTACGACTGGCATGGCGGGATCGGAGGTAGCATCGGGAAACTAAACGCGAAGCTGTACGTTAATCTCGAACGCGCTTCCTTCGCGCGTTGGCTTTCGTCGTTTCGACGGAGTACCGCGTGTCTCCGTATCTAATTCGATCGCATCGAGTTAGCAGGTGTTAGGTAGCCAGCGGGTTTCAAACAGCGCGTGTACGTCACCGTAAGGTTAGAGGGTAAGCGTACGAGTTGGAACGAGCGTATGGACGTTTCGTGAGCACTGCGAGGGAAACGAACGCGGGGAGGAAGAGAGTGGTAGAACGGCAGAGTGAACGGGGATAGCGTACAAGTGGGAGGGCATCGATAGACTAACCGGGTGGCTTTGACCCGCCAATTCAGCATCACCCATACGGGTACTCAACCGCAAATCGAGTTCCGGCCGTAGGGCGGAATAAAATCGACTTCATCCCCCGAACGACCCTTCGCCCTCCACCTGTTCTCTCCTTTCCCTGCTAACCGCACTAGCTTCCGGCCGATTCGCATGTAGGCGAATCCGGTAAGACATTACTCGCCAGGGACGCGTTTATTCGACGCTCTGGGAGGAAAAGCAAGCTGGAAAGAAAGAACGGAGGAGAGAGTCAGCGCGCCTATAATCGACATAGGCGAATGGAAGATAGCGAGATGTCTAGTTGCTCGATGCATGTGTATTTATAATATCGTATATCCGTCTATGATACGCGAGTGTGCGCTTTCGCTTTAGATAGATCCCAGAGAAAATTGACTTCCGACCTATTACATTTTTAATGCTGAATCCGCTTTCAAATTGTTAATCGGTGAATTCATTTTTACGTTAATTCGCATTTGTTTCTTTATCTCGAACCGTCTAGCTATACAGCTTAATCGACGATAATAGACAAAGTGTGTTCTCCTCTTCTAAATTCCTTGGAAACGATTAAATGAAAACCAATCTTCGGTACATAAAGATCTATCAGCACGCACGTTGTAGAAGAATGTATGTACGTGTGAAATATCCAAGGCGAATTACACTTCGTTATATTGCTATATTTAATATATCAAACAAATCTCTAATTACATTAGTTGGATTCCATCTGTTTAACTGTAGTCGTAAAAATATGAATTTGAAGAAATACCCGCGGTCTACCGATAACAGCCACCTATTCGGTTTCCTGAAATTTTTATCTGCTACTCTATGCTACTCTATGCGTATATAACGCGATATAAAAAAGTAAAATTCACCAAAGAATTGAAACGCATCTCGTTTAATTTAACCGCAACGGTTAATCGCCGGCAAAAAGTACGAACCGCCGAATTCTACAAATTTCGTAGAAATGTAAAAAAACGATAGGACATAAAGGACTTGTCTGTCTATGAACAAGTTCGGTACATGGAAACGATCCAACGTAGGAACTCTCGGTTCCGCAAATGGCAAGCTAAATGCAAAGCCCGTTTCCGTTGTCGACAAAAGTAAACGGCGGTGCGTTTGGGGTTTGAAGAGTCACCCCGTTGGACAGGAGACACACGGAGGTCAAGTTAAAAGAGCCGGATTTTAATTGTTCCAACTGGAAGTCTCGGGGCCAGAGGAGATTCACGGGGATCCGTTACGATTTTGTCTCCGTTGATGTTGTAGCTGCGTCGGTTACCGTTATCGTTCTCCTCTTTATTACGCGTATCGTACGGTCTCTTCGCTTACGCGAATGCACAGAGTTATCCGCCGTGTATTTTACTCCCGTCCGTGTAATATACGCGCCGTATGAACGAATGCGCGTACGACGTAGTAGAATTTATGGCTGAACAGATATACTTAGCCGGCGTGGACGGCGTTGAGTGTAACTCGGGGGCACGTTATTGTTGCGTTAAGTGTTACGACAACCGGTGAAACTCGTTCCGTAAACGGAATGCGAATGAGAGAGGGATAGATTTATCGCTTCGAAAATACGGGAACGCCGACCGTATGTACACGCGAACACGAATTTCCGGCCACCGAATGGAACACCGATTGATTTCCCCGTTTGTCATTTTATGAATCTCGTTGTGTTTCGTTTTACGTAGCGAGGCTGACACGTGTTCGCTCGAAGCTTATGACGCTCCGGTGCTAAACAGTACCGCTGGGTGATAACAAAATTGATGTCTGGCCAAGTAGTATGACACGATAATAACATGGACGATGAAAAGAAATGAGAAAGCGAAGATTACGCGTTATCATGGTATTTCAACGCGATATTGACTTTACAATTTTCATTTTTACTCTATATAATACGCTTACATAATACATCTCGTACGTAATACCTTATACATACATATATATCGTACAGTATACGGTACAGTAATGTATAGTAATCACTGTATAACCAGAAACATGTTTATTCGTTTAAATATTAGGTAAAAAAGTAAAATTATCAAGCTGTATTATAATAGCTGTAATATTATAATTATTAACGTCAACCAGTCTGTGTGGACACCAGATATAATTGATAAATAATTCATAGAAATCTATCTCGCTATTCTATATGACTTTCTTCTTACTTGTATGAACGCTTCGATATCATAAATTCTAAATACCTCAGAATCATATTAAAGGTAAATTTTAATAAATAATTAATCTTTAATATACAATATATGCGTATACTTTACATTTATTTTAATTTATCCTTTTAATTTATTTTTCTAACTTATTCCGGAAATTTGCTGTATTATCTTGCTAGTTCTACGCGCTTCTATATTTTTAGATTTACTCTTTCCTCGACATGTGCCGTATCAAGTTACTAGTTTTACGCGTTTCTATACTTTCAAATTTACTCTTCCCTCGGAACGTGCCGTATCAAGTTGCTGGTTCTACGTTCCTATATCTTTCTCTTTTTTTCTTTTTGGAAAAGCCCGCCCCTTACGCGATACACACGCCAATCACATAAATTTACGTAATAGCAAGCAAATCTCCGCATGTACGATGATTATGTAGATACAAGGCTAAAAGGTGTTACGGTTTTATGAACGCGCTTGTATGGCTCTTCAAACGCCGAAAGAAAACATTCTCTCGTGTATTAATTAATAATTCTCGATTAAATACAAACACGTAGTCACGCAAGAACAGAGGCGATGGAGATTCGGATCTCCTTGTATGCGGGACGTCACGCATGACCTAATGCGATGTTGGATGACACGGGTGACAGTGTGATGTCAACTTGTAGAAATAACCGGTGGACCGGACGATTTCGCACCTTTGCAACGATTTTCGTACGTTTTCTTCGTTATACGATCTTTGAAAATTGCGAATTTATCGTTTATACGCGTATATCTGGAGGTTCGTATTTACTGGTTTCACTTCATATATATTTTTATATTATACACTCACGAAAAAAAAAGGAGACTAATTATAAAAAATAATAAATTTAACATATATTCCCTTGAATGTTTCTTCGTGCACGAAACGAGTCCTGTTATCCTAAAAATTGTTATCTATTTAACCATGAAATAAATTGGTAAAATACAGAAGTACCGTTACTATTACTGCGATAATGCTAAACGTTTTACCGACGATACATCGTCCAATATCGTAAAACGAATCACGTAGACACGTATGTTTATGATCCGACGTAACAGATCATTACCGCTGATAAATCTGAATTTATGTTTCGTAAACTGAAAACAGGTTGCAATTTTATTTCCGCAAAACACCTGCTGACCCCGTTACGAGAAACGATACAAAATGTACAATACAAAGCTAGAAACTGCGCTTGTAAAAGTATCAAACGTTCTCTCCGGCACAATGTCGGTACTCGACAAAGGTGGAGACGTGGAATGCGATGGTAGAATCATGGCTCGGAATTATAAAGAATAATTTACGACTACTTGAAATTAAGATAGCGATGCTAATAAATCTGAATTCTCTGCAGGCGAAATTACGAGCATCGAGACAAAAGAAGCTTCCGTATTATGAAAGAAATTTATTCGTTTAAGCGATAAACTCGCAGCTGTTCCATAGATCGACTCGTACGATTCTAAATGAAATTTGCTACGTTTCTATAGGTATCGTAACTGTTGGAAACCGAATTACGAAGCAAACGTAATCGCGAGTTCATACTTCTTATCTTGGATATACGTCTGCACGTAGATTTAAAAGGATACGTCAGCTCGAATGGCACGAATGTTCGAAGAAGCCTTCTGTGCGCGCGCGGGTTGTGTGCTTACCCTTTGACCGAAATTCCGATTTCTTTTGTCGCGAATATCACAGAGATGACAATTTTCTGTTCCACGAACGTACAAAGAATACTCACTGCGAATAAACAAAATAATTTTAAACCCGACGTTTTTAACTAGTTGTTATAAATTATCGCGGGGATCTTTTTAAACTTTTACAAATTTTAACATAACCAGGATAAATACGATACGTTTATTTTTATCGGTCGAACGTAACTTTTAATTGTTAACCTCTTGAAACATACGCATTTGTTAGAGACAATCGTTGTTTTTTGTAAATTTAGATGGAACTTTTGGTATTAATTATTAGAAATTAACGATACTTTTTTATTACGATGTAAATGTATTTTTTCCTCTGATTATCTTGTACAGGAAGATAAATGTTTTTCGTGCAATGTTATCGTCGATACAAATCTATATACACGTTAAAAAATATATTTTTCTTGATATCTTTGTTAAATGATATCATCACGGAGAATTTTATATAAATGTTTTATATTGGACAGCTTTGTTTCTCTCTGTCCCGGCAAGTCCTCGTTCCGCTTGACGTTGCCTTATTAATTATTAATACACGTTGATTGGCTAGTTTTCACGAAATCAAATTACCAATCAGCGTGTCTTGTATAGGTCGCTTTCTCCGTTCCCACGAGCTCCTATCTAGGGGTGGGCAATTTTCCGCGGTGATGAGTGGCGGCTACTTTTTAGCGACATCGCGGCGGAGAAATTCTCCAAACTTTTACCGTTACAAACTGACCCTTTGGAATTTCTGCTTTACGATGCATACGTAGAGGATTGAGAGCTAGGCGCGAAACTCTAAAAAGAAAACCCCCTAAACGATACTAAGTGCCGTCCATGCACGGTATCAAACCGCAACAATCGTAAACCGTGTCAAAAATCTAACATCCTTTTTACGTTAAAAATATAGATATGGCCAATTTTAATTTACGCGATAAAATAATAAATACGTAATAAAGTCGTGCACTCTGTAAAATACCCCAATTGCGTGAACAAATCGCGCGGCTGTTACAGAAAAAGATATGGAAATTAAAATTCCTTAAACCTGACTCTTGCTGTGCAACAATTTCGTCGTTGTTTCGTCCAGTGTGAGGAAAATGTATTTAAATTCGTAAGATACTCGGTTAAATGTTATTTGATTTAGTTTATATCAAGTAAACCTACAACTTTTACATCATCTTCTATATATAAAATTACTTTATTGCCATATCCGGATAACGAGTACATTTTTCTAAGAGTGGTTAGTCTTTTATCTTTTCAGCGGAAACAGATTGCCGTATAATTCAAGGGGCTGAAACAATATTAGCGATAAAACTATAATCTTCGGTTAATCGGGGAAATTTTTTCTTCAACGCAATTTGTGATATGACGCGCACTGGAAACAGGATATGACTTGGCAACGTGTAAGTTGTCAGAGTGGAAAAGAGGGATATAATGCATAGCAGTGAGAAATAGGTCGCAAAGGGAAACGGATCGTTTATTGTCAGACGTATTTTGCAACTAGAGAGAAGCTACGATATTATAAGCGCGGGAGCTATTTCAAAGTCAAAAGATTTCCAAGTTATCGTCGCATTTAACGCGCGTATTATTATTAAAAATAGTGCATAGATCCAGAGAATTTAGATGTTTTTAATATAATGTATCGATATGTCGATAGAACGTTTAATATAATACGAGATCTTTGAATTAACGTTAAAAGCGATAACATTGATCTGTTCGTAAAATTTTTATTTTCCTTCTTCGTAGCTCTCCAGAAGGTTTCACGAAATCAATTATTAATTATTAATTTATGAGAAACTATTATTTTACTCTTTACGTCGTGTCGTTTTTCTGTCCAAAAATAAATTATTCGTTTAAAGAGTCGAAGGAAAGAGTTCAAAGTTTTCATTAAATAATCATTATCGATATAAATCGAAAAGTACTATTATCTCTATATTTCAGTTTGTAAATTCCTAGTATTAGTTGTAACGCGCAACGTATTAAATGTCCGATTTTGTTAGATGAATGTTCTAAATTGCTTCTTCCAATAATTGTATGAAATGTATCGTTATACGTCGCTCTAAGCCGAGGATTTTTCTTCGCATTCGCCACGATCATTTCAAGATTCGATAAAGTATTTTAAGTCTCGCATAATTTGTATTGTATGACGCAGATTTAATAGTATCACGCGTGACAATTCTATCTACCTTTATTTTTTCAAGTTCCTCCAAATATTCTGGACTATTCAACGAGCACAGACATGGTGGTACCAGAAGGCAGTAAAGTGACTTTGCACTGCGAAGCGACGGGATCACCGGCACCTAACATCACCTGGCGACGCGAGGATGGCCAATTAATACCCTTGGCAAATGGACGAAAAGGTCGGTTTAATCCTTATCAGAGTTTACGTTGACCAATAATTCAAAAAATACATTTTAAATAGTTTCAAATTCATCCATGAACAAAAGTAATATCGTAAACGATACAACGAATACGTAACATCGATATTATCTTGATTGTTAAAAAGCTCACAATTTCTAACAATTTTCATAATTCTTTCTCTACTCTACTTTACTTTACTTTCTCTACCCTATCGTTTATTAATTTTTTAAAACCGTTGAAACAAAGTTTCGAAAAGTCGTAACAAAGAATGCACAGTGTTCTGCGCAATAATCTCTTCGCGAAGAATCAAATTGACTCTCGGATAAAGAAACAGGAAGGATGCTATGAAAGTGTGAATTTATCGTTAAAGATAAAACTCGCTATCTATCATCGGTTATTCCGTTCGATCTAATTATTCGAAAGCCAATGTTTTTGCGATCTAGTCGCGCGTTCAATTACATCGCGTAGAAAATTCATCGACATATGCGCGACAGCGATATCGTGCATTATACTCGAATGTTTACGCTTATCCACAAATGTCGGTACGCGTTACAAGCATTACGTTTCGTGTAATCGCGTAATCATGCAATCGCGTAACAACTTTCACTCTGTATGAGCAAACTGAAGATTTTCAAGTGCCGGTGTTAAGCTGCAGAAGCATATTCGCCAGATTCGCTGTAACCGAGTCTTGTAATCTCCAGTGAGAGCAAACACACCGCGTTCGAGCAAGGCCAATAGGTTAGAGGCTGGTGATACGTTTGCATAGGTGGGGAAGATCTGCTATATTTGCATTGAAATTGGCAAACACCGGCAGATTGCTATGCGTACCGAGTTTCGCGTGGCTGACTTTTGCGTCCGACAATGAAACACCGAATGGGTTGTGACCGACGTTTGTTCAAACGCCACCACCTTGCCCGCTATGTAATTTCATCTTTCGTATCTTAAATGACGATCGACGAGCGATCGACGATACGAGTCTGTCAGAAGCGAAAATCGATCAACTTCGCTTCTCGTAAACGTCTCACTTTCGTTAATCAAATACGCGACAAATATTTCATTCGTAAACAAGAAAACACTCGCTTCTATCGTTTCAATTATTCAAATGAAAATATGAGACAAGTACCAGTAACTTGCAAAATAAATTAAGACAATAACGTTTATCTAGTACAACGTATATTTAGTACAGCCTCGTCGTTTCTTCTCCTTTCCAACTTATTCCATCGATGAATATTCCGAGCGATCGATACGGCGATCAGAGATTACGCGATAAGTACGTATTCGATCGTAGCTGTCGATGACTCGTCCCCTAATTTTATTTTATTATCTACGACTTACGTTCTCTTTGCTCGCAAAGATAAAACGAATTACGACCGATTCGGCTTCTCATTGTAATTCGAAGATCGAGGCCCGTCTCGATTTCAATAGAAAATTTGGCTGTACGAAGGATTTGTTTCGATTCGAGAAATGATTTTCGAGAACTATAATCTATTTGATTGGAAGACGATTGAAATAAGGTTCCTCGTAAAAAGTAAAATAAATACGCATATCGTTTTAAAGCTTTTATCGCGATATTTACGCTGTTTGCTATTTACGTCGGTCTGTAAATGTTGTTTAAAGATACTATTTATTTAGCTCAAAACTAAAGTAGACAGAACCGGGACAAAGGGAAACACCGAGGCACGGTGAAATATCGTTTTCTACACGCTGCTAGCAGTAATAGATACTTCGCAAAAAGAATCCAATATTATTCGCGACATTATATTTGTGTTAGTGATATAAAGTCTTTAGGGTTTTTATCGAAAATTTAAACGTTTCACGTATCTATTTTATTTTTAGATAAATGGTGTTTCATCTACATAAATATATATAAATGGTATTCTTTCTCAGCTCATTATCGTCGTTCGGACGATATACAGAGCGTTGTTTTTCATTTTTTCGCGAATAAGTTACCATATATTCTTCGTAAGCTTTCGTTTCATAAAGATAATTTAATAAAAGTAATTTTCCACCGTCTTATTTACTTTATAATTTACTTTCCATTTTACACTTTACATTTGGCATTTTATATTTTACATTTAATTCGTTAATGTTTACTTTGCTTTTACCTCACCAACGCGGAAACGTTGTTACAACAAATTTGTTAAACAAATACTTAATCAAGTTTTATAGCAAAGGAGTTTTTATATTGTTTCGTGCGCTTTTAGATTTTATAAAACTTTTCTTGCTTCTGTCCCTTTTATCCTTTTTGTTATTTTATTTTGTTGTTTCACTTTGTTCCATATTCCACCACATCTCATAGTCTGCCAACAATAACATCGCCATCGTATTTTCAGATACACGGAACGATAGCGAACGCATACCTATCGTTGCAGAAAATTTCAGACGTTATAATATTTAAATAAATCCAATATTGTATTATAACGCGTGTTTACGGTAGTACTCTATCCATTTGAACGACATTTATCGGAACAAAATTTTAGTTAATGCCAGATTAATTGAAATTTTATGCTGGTTAATTCGCTTGTCCGAACGTGACCTCCTGTTGTGTAAACGAAAAACGATAGGTAGCGAAGAAAATCGGCCAACTTTCACTATACGAACTGCAATTATGTAAACTGTTTGTTCTCGAGTGGTCGACAAATTCGGATGAATCGAATTCGGAAATCGTAGTGGGATATTGCTCTGGAAATTTCGTCGAAACGAAATTCAACGATAAAACGTTTTAAACGCGTGAACCGCGTGACCGATTAATTGCGATTTGTTTCGCAAGAAATGTAACGAAGGGCTGGGCTGGTCACTGGTTACTCGTTAGGTTTCGGCCAGTTTTCGTTCTTTCGTATTTGACGTCGTTCAGTTTGTTAGCTGGGCACAAATATTCCGCTAGATTTAATCGTGGTTACACGACGTACGTAGACTACCCAGACTTTCGGATAAGTAAACTGAATTTGCCGACCTGTAGCCGGACAAGACAACACCAAAACTGTGTTACTGCCGGTTGTCTGTTTCCTGCAAATATCCGTTTGGCCTTTGACCATATGAACGAAAAATTTCATTTTATATAGCTGTCGAAACTAATTTTCTAGTAGCGCAACACGCGAGATTTAGACTTTAAACAATTGTTTGCGTTCCGTCAGAGAAACAATTTCGCTGAACGCAGAAATAACGAAACAAAGAAATAAATTAATTTTATACGATATAATATATTCGATATAAATCGATAAACGAACAAAGGCTGACATTAAATAAAAGAACCAAGTAATCGGGTATTAAATGATAAATGTGAGAAATTCCTCGTTTAGATAGTAAAAAGCTTTTAAACTATTATGTTTTTATGTAATCGTATAATCCACAAGATATCGTTAAATTAGATTTTATACGATTCGTGTATATAATATATTCTAATATATGTAAAGCAATTAAGAGAAAAGTTTGTTTTTTCAGACAGACGAATTTTCCAAAACCTTTCAACGTTCGACTGCGAATTTGAAGTTTTACGCTACTTTACGTTCTTTACGTTGACGTTCCGTTAAAAACATTTGACATTTGATATGCGTATATATGTATATTATTCGCGATACAGTTTACACTTTTCGATGTTATCTATCGCTTTGAATAAAAATTAATACTCCGTGAAATTGGAAAAAAAAATGTGACTTTAAAAATTATATTAAAATTGGGGAGAAAATTTGTGAACTCAGCTATGCTTTTGATTACTTTGCAAAACAAATTATAGGAGAAAATTTCGACGTAGTTTTCATCGTATTGCAGGTAGTACTGCCGGGAAATATACTGACGCTGAAAAAGTTGTTCTAGCCCATTTCAAAAACTTCATGCTCGTATACCAAACTGTCTGAAAGTGTAACTTCACCGAAACTTCCCGGAAAAAAGGCGTACATTCAGGAAGCTTCAACGAGCAGTATCACGCCACTCTATATGTGAAATCTGTTTAATCGAAAATAGCGTACGTAAATATCAATTTCAAGAAGAGATACGTTATATGTAAAGATTCGTTTCTTTTGCCATGTACACTGTGTTCCAGCATTTTCCGATCAAATTTTCTCAGAATGTTCTAGCAACAAGACACTGTAGTAAGAATAAAAAAAAAAAAGAATATGAAGGGAGTGGTACTTGGTGGTGCAATACCATCCGCTTCTACTTCCATATTACTACATTTTCATGGATAATTTCATCTCTATCGATATCGACGACTTCTTTCTCCTTCTTCCGTCCTTCAGTCCTTTCGCTTCCGAAATACTTATTATTTTTGAATGTCCAACTTACAGGTAACAGGGCATTGCCGGTTTCAGTTCTTTTTTTATCCGATAAGAACAGAAGAAATCGTATTATTAAAATTTTATCAAATTTATGGTATAAAGTAGAACGCAAAGACAATGCAAGGTTTCGGATTTTTTGTTTTTCTAATTCGTAAAAACGTGCGGATGCTTGATACGACGAAAGCAATGTTGACTTTTATTGAACAAAATATAATTTTATATGACAGCTTATTTTAAAATATTTGAATTTTAAGTAACGTTAGAAAACGTTATATTTAAAAACGGATACCAAATTCCATGTAAAGATTAGATTTATACCGTATACCGTTTAGCGTGCGCTCGAACGAGTTAAGCTTAACTATCGTTAAAATTTATTTTACAGTGCAGAGTGTCGAAGGACCAAATTTTAATATTTCTAAAGTAAATCGGTTACATATGGGCTTCTACCTTTGCATCGCATCGAATGGCGTGCCACCATCAGTTAGTAAAAGAATTATGCTGACTGTTCAATGTAAGTACATATTATCAATAGCCGATTAAAATCTCCTTTGATTCTTTCGCTATTGGAATTTCGCTATGTATATACATACATCGAGCAACGTACATTAATACAATATAATATAAGATAAGTAATTATTTGCTGAAAAACACGTGCCATATAATACAAAAATATCTTTATCTCCACTCGTGCAATATATACCATACAATGCCGTAATTAATATTACCATTCATATCCATATTAGAAGAAAAATATATTTAATGATCAAAGTAGGCAAAGCATTTAGCTGTTCAACTCCGTATCTTATTAGTCTAATAATCCGATAAGACGCGTTAACACGTCACTGAGATTCCGAATTTCTTGAATACAATAATTTCTTTGCTTAGAAACCATCTATCTTTTTACCTGTCTTTCGCGTAAAATTAACCTGTTCCATATATACATATATATATATATATGTAATATCGTGATATAGTATATTTACAAAGAATGGACAATAGAGATGTTAATCGGACAGAAAAAGACGATTGTTGTTCAACCTGAACGATTCACACCAAATGTACAGAAAACAGCGCAACCAAATAACTAGATAGCGACTCGACTTTTACCAAAACACAATCAACACTCTCTCGGCAACGCCACTCGCAAAACTCTGCTTTTCGAATCACACTCTGTTTCTCGAATGACTCATCGTTCCTTTGTCTATTTTCTTAGCCCCACCACGCACCTGCTCCGCAACCGCTCGTAGCCAAAGTCACGTAGGCCTTTTTTTTGCGTAACCTATTCGACCGAAAGACCGACGATACATCGTTGGGCCTGTCGGTACTTTGACTTTCTCGCGACATTGTTTATAGTTCGCCCGATATTTCCTAGGCCTTTGTTCTACGATACTACATATATATATATTTGCAAGGATCAAGACCGACTCGATCGGAATTAATTTGACTTCGTTATCTTTTAATTCCACGATTAAGTACGTACATATGAAACAGGGACAGTCCGCTTAACGGATTATTAATTTCGATATCAAAAGATCCCTCTTATTTTAAAACCACCATAGCGAAAGAATTTAAAGCGAATCTTCTCAAATTCTTATTCTCTATTTTGGACATGATTAATTAGCAAAAAAACTTGAATCAAGTCGTTCCATCGTTATATCGTGCTTTCTACTATTCGTCCGCAATTTATCAGCCACGGCGATAAAATGCAAAAGCTAAGCGAACGCGAAGGGAAAAGCAAACGTTTATTTACGCGATGTGCAGATCCGTCTTTCTTCTTCCAGTTCCACCCATGATTTCGGTGCAGAATCAATTGGTGGGCGCTCAGGAGGGACAACAGTTGACTCTGGAGTGCCACTCGGAGGCTTATCCTAAATCCATCAATTATTGGACAAGGGATAAGGACGAGATAGTTCCACAAGGTAGATTAAAACGACGATTCACCGTTTATTTTCTCCAGCAGTCGTTTATGCAAAACTTCCGATAGCCTTCAACCTGGTCTTTCCAAGGTGTAATCGCGTATCCGCGTACACTCTTCTTGCATTTATCTTCCAAGGAAGAAGAAGAAAAAGAAGAAGAAGAAGAAGAAGAAGAAGAAGAAGGAAAAGAGAGTAATTGGTTGTAAGGAGACCTTTGAATAACGAAAGCTTCGTACCAAACGCATAAACACGCGTGGAAGGAAGCGCGAATATAAACGTTCAGCTTCGCTTTATGTCAGGGCAGCTATAAAAGGCAGCTTTAGTACTCTTCATCGATCCACCTTTCCTTTCAGATCCTCGTATTTTCCTCGTATCACGATCTCCGCTCGTTTAGTGGTTTCCGTCAAATACATTTTGCAAGTCCATCCTTTCCTAACTGTGTGTAAGGTCGTGCGTCAGCAACCTCCATGCTGGCCGAATTTATTTTCTTTCAATTGCCACTTCCATCGTCAGATACTCGATCGATCTTCCGGTCGTCCATTTGAATTACACCAATTTTTTTTTGTATTTTTTCAGTATACTCTGAATGTTTTGAACCGTTGGTTTTGCTAGAATTTCGGTATTAACGAGAGTCGATCTATGTCGGTCACGATAAACACGAGACAAGTATTATGAAATAAAAACCGAATCTTACAAATGCGTCGATTTCAAAAAATATGTTAACGTCACGGTTTTTGATGAAAGAAATTTAGATAAATAATCTATGCTCTGTACATCGTAGTAGTCGATCTATGTTTTTGTTATTTACTGTATATGCAGGTATGTATGTGGGCCCTAACTTGCACAATTGAAATAATATTATCAACGTAAATTTACAACTAGCCAGTTACAAAGTATCGGTATTGATAAATCGTGTTCTATAACGACGATAAATTTAGTAATAAAGGAAATTAAATTCTACGAATTAGCAGAAATTTGATCGTCGATATAGAATTAGAATATTGTAACTGAAAAGCCTAGATAACCAAAAATTTCTAACTTGTACATTCGCCGATATTATTAGTAGGTTGTTATGCAATGATTATAGTTTAATTCCGTTTCCGCTCTGCACAGTTTATGTTACATATAATTTGCCGATACCTTGAAATATTCTCTGCGACTTTACAATCGACTTGGAAACCTCTTTACATGTATATGGATCGATGCGTCGATTGAAAAACCGAATCGACTGTCTAATGCGTTTATCCGGCTGATACATCACGCGCCTAACCAAATGTTTCGTCTGATTTAGCTTTCAGTGGGTTGTTCGAACAGAATTAGCTTTTGAATAATGCATGAAAGTCGAAGCAGGACGTTAGAAGTATAACATGATTTCATCTGGCATTTACGAGAAGAGTCGAGGATGCGTGTATGTATATGAAGACCGAAGCGTCAACGTGTGCCCTTTTCCGCTGTCGTTATTACGTCGATAACCTTGTCGATATTTGCATCTGTATCGAAGGCAATAATAATACTTGCAACGTGAATTTTGATGCCGCAATCTGGTTGCTACACAATTTCCACCGTCGTTATGCTCGATGATGCGTCATATTTTTTTCTACTGCGCATTTTTTAAAGTCGACGAAGTACCAAGGATAAAAGATCAAGAGATTTAAGCACGATACGTCTTAATTTGCCAGGTGCCGATAACGCTAACAGCGTTGAACTGATCTCTTTGTTAGGCGAATTCAATTCAATACAAGTACAAGCAATTTTTGTCAATGTACATTTACTCCTCGCTTAATATTTTCTTGCGTAAATATGAATTTCAAACGTAGGAGCTTCGTATATCGAATAATTAAAAGATCGAGATATTCCAAAAGCCTAAATGCCTCTCGCTGTAATTACAGTTTCGATCGATACTTTACCTTGGAACTTACCATTGGAACGAATAAGAAATTCGTTTCTTTCCTTTTATTTCTACTGCTTGCGCTTTGAAATTTTTATCTACAGCTTTCCATGTAACTTTTCCGTAGCATCTCGTCGATTTTCGTTTTACTTGTTCTTTATACGGACGAAAATTGACGCTACTACGATAATTGGAATGCGAACGACGATAATAATCGTTACTTAGCAGAAAATATTTAACTTATTCTCGGAAAATGATCGTTCGTGCTTATCGAAGCATGGTTCGAGGCATCGTCATTGCGATTGTAGAATTCGGTTATCCGGCTCGGTAAACGTAAAATTCATTCGAGATTCTCAAAGAGATTCCCAAATAGCAAACTGTTTTTAACCATGGGAAACTGAATCGTGGACATTGCCGGTAGTTATTCACCTCGCAATCGTACTTTCCTTTCATTATTTCGCTTTGCATCCACGTAGCCTTTCTATTCGCGTAAGATAGCTACCATCGTTCGATAGAATCTCGAATCTCACCAGTCGGAGAACGGAAACGTCTCTGAATGGTGTCGATCTAAACAGAAATCACGTTAACTTAGACTGCTGCACGACGAATACTAAAATAAGCTGGCCCATCTTTCAAACTGATTGAACTATTGTGACGTTCGTTCGAAAGACGCTGAAATTTCTATACTCGTTTTGCACGGTACACGACCATTTCCGTAAAAAAACGGCGAGCGAAGAGTTATTTATTATCTACCGGATCGATCGTCACGACTTGTCGTCATTTTAAGATGACGACGTGGTTACGAGGCGCCAGTATTTCGTTAGAAATGGAACTAACCTGCCGATTTTATGATCGTAATTTGCCGATGATAATCGATGATACGATTTGTAAACTGACTTATTTTTTATACTTTCTCGTAATCGCAACATTACGAGCTTTTTAAATTCATTACAGTACAGTCGGTACCTTGGCATGACGACAATACGAAAATATATAGAATATTAGGCATAAGTAGAAATTCCTCTAAATTATGGTGACAGTGTTTACTATCGAACGTAATGATGCAAGGGAAAGGAAGACACGGTCGCGCTCAACCGCGTAGAACGAAAATGAAAGGACAAATTAAGGAAAATACAGAGTAACGAATGAAATGTACAAAGCATAATCTGCTATTAAATTTCTTTCAACACAGAATCAACATTTTACCATGCTGTTTTCACGACTTAAAGAAACTGCTATGCCGTAAATGTGCGAGATAACTATCCTGAAAACAGTTTTTATAAGCGGTGCCAAGCGGCAAAAAATATCAGTCGTTTAAATACATTTCGCTTTTCCATCGTTTTAGCGCCCACCAATTAAAGAACTGAACTTTTCTCTGTAAATTACGGTGTGTAGATGTTTTATTTCATGACCGTCTAGAAATCTAAACGGGTTGTTTCGCAAAAAAAGAAAAGACGAAAGCTTTTAATTGCAACCGAACACGTTTGATACACAGCGGTGAAATATTCGTTAGATACGAAACCGTAACACGCGCGGCACTCGCCATTCCACAAGACGATACACTAGATTTTGCTTATTAAAAATTTGCACGATCGTCTAACATACTACGTTATCGAAGGCAATTTGAATCTCTTCGAGAGGATACGTGAATTTACCACCAAAATACAAAAACACAAAAATACAAAGTTTCTCTTCTTTTTATACGTAATACATGTAAATCGCGTATGCGTACTCGAAATCGTAAAACAACGTAACAAATTCGATATGAACATTTCTTGCATGAAATTCAAATGCTCGATGATTTGTTATCATCGTAGAGATAACGTATTTAGACAAGTTTTACAATATTATCGACGTTTTAGTAAATTCGATTTCGACGCATGATAGTTATCTCGTTAAAGCAAATTACAAATTTTATTCCATTTAATCGTGTTTTGTTGATACGTACATATTTAACGTCAACTTCGTCCCTAAGTAATTTGTCTTCGTACATATATGTTATTGTTACTCTACTTTACTTTATCCTAATCAATATATCGTAATTTAAATAATAACGTAAAAAATTACCTATTCGATTTAATAATTTTAATTATTTATTTTAAAATTATTAAATCGAATAGTGATCGTAATCGGAATTTCGATATTTATGTAATATTTTGTAAAATATTTTATACGATTCGCAAAATATTGCAATTTCAAATTTTAATACAATACTTCAGGAAATACGTTTCATTAAATCGCAATAAAGTTTCGCACAAGTACCGAATAAATATTCCTTCGAATAAAATTTATCGATATATTCTTTATTTAATGTGGAATGAAGAATAAGATCCGCGTCAGGTGTGTGTAGACTTCTATTTTAATAACGTGTCAAAATAATAAAGCGATATAATTTCAATGGTAATTAATGTCGACATCGATTCATGAATTGACAGGATTATAATTTCTTTCAGGAGGGAAATACGAGCCTGTACTATTGGACAACGCGTATAAAGTTCATATGAAATTAACGATAAGTTCCGTCAGTCCATCCGATTTTGGATCGTATAAGTGCGTGTCTAGAAATGCATTAGGAGACACCGATGGCACCATCAAAGTTTATCGTGAGTATAATTAAGTATTTTTCCAACATTCGTATAACACTATCTGTACACTGCCTGTATACGGAAACAAAATTTTACCGAACTTGCAACAAATCTTTATTTAAAAATACGTATCGTCTCAACGGCGCTTTAATTTTCTTTCGACAACTATTATATTCTTTAGAACTACGAAAGGGTCGCATTATTTTTACAAATAGAAGCGATTTTACTGCTAATAAAGTAGAACGTCGATAAAATTTTCTGGATTTTGCAGGCGATTTTTCAGCCTATAGTAAGACGAGCGGGCGGCTCATCTCGTTAAAACAACCATGCTTAAGGAAACTCATCGAAAATTACTTCCTAGTTGAAGCCTTTTGTTAAACTCTTTAAATACCTCGTAACGGTAGCTTTGTCGTGATATAAAATTTTATCAGAATAATCTCTCCGTGTTCTCAACACGTTTCTTCTAAAAACCAGATTTCATCGCTTCACCGTAATATCACGATAACAAATTTTATCTTTTTTTACTACAATTTTGAAGTTATCCTGCTTTTTATTAGAAATTACAGAATTATACCGTTGAAAGTATTCTCCATCGATCCGACGGTCGTGAAACTTGGTTTCCGATCATCCAGTACGTATCGTTTGGTCGGTTGATATCGAAGAGTATGACGTGATCTTTTATACTTTATATCGTTATTTTATAATATTCGTATGCTATCGCGACAAATAGCTCTTTTTATTTAAAGTCGTAGTTACACGAGACCTTTAAATTCTACGGAAAGAGATAAAATCTTTTGAATTTATTTATACAACGACAACGTATAACGTTTATACAATACAATTCTATTCTCTAAAATTCAATCTTGTATGTTTTTATAAAATTCTCCGCTGTTGTTTATACTCGTTACGCCTTAAAATATTAGCACCCGAATATCTCAATGTACATATTCTAAATAACCAATATATAGCCATATATGTATCTAACGATAAGACGTTTCGTCTGATCTAATCATCGTATCTGGTTGTATATATATGTATATATATATATATATATAAATATATTTTAGTATAAATAATTTAATAAAATAATTATAATGTATCTTTTCCATATGTTTTAGCAATAACATCTTCGAACTCTACTGGTAGTAATACAAAATACAAAGGTAAATCCCTAGTTTACATTTTATTTTTCTTCGCCACGAATATTATTTATTTGAGAATCATAGTTTGTAAGATAGTACGATAATAAGATCGAAGGCAATAACAATAAGATCCAGGGGCAATTCTAAACGTATGTGATATACATTTAGAAATTATCTTTGCCGCAAATTTGCCACCAAATCGATTTAGAAAAATTTATCTCGGCGAAATTTTGTTCAAAGTTTATATAACTTAATAAACATACCACTAAACGTTACGTTTATTAATTACTCGAACTATTTCCAAGCATTAGCCTCGCTATATTAATACATGTCACGTACAAACATGCCTTTAAATCAGGAACAAATTATCAGTAATCCAAATAGTTGGTTAGGGAATAGAATCAATTTGGAGTGGTGTTAATGCATTAGTTGGTTCAAACATAATCACGACACAATTTGATACGCAAATGAGATTTCTTATCGCCAGTCTCTGGTAATATTAAAATTCCAATAAATTGTTACTTTGCGAACTCTTCCGACAAGCTCGGTAATTTTTTGCTCAATTACAGTAATTTTACCGTTCTCGCATTACAATCGATTAAAACGTATAATTGGTTCAAAATGTTGCTTTAAACGATATTTATTGCTATAGAACGAAGTTTTCAATTTCGTTATAATAGAAAAGACACGTACGTATATCTTATACTTCGATATCCCTTTTGTCGCATGACTTTCCACGCACGATACATTTTCCAAATAATATCGCATTTTTATCACGGAAGGCAACACTTGGTGGATTAACGATTTCGAAATCTACTTGTTATTATTCCGTTCGGTATTTTGCCTTTTTTTCTTTCTTTCTTTCTGTTTTATTTTTTCTTTTTTTTTCTTCTTTTTTTTTTTTTGTCAGTCTCAGGGAATCCAGATCGTCCGCGGTGGTGCTTTATTTTTTATGCTCGACACGCAAGCCAGAAATCGCTCGCTGTGTTATTGCTCGCTTTGTGTCGAGTAGTACTTTCCGAATGATGCAGCGTAACGTACTTGCGATGAAATAACGGGTCGCTGATTAATTAGATCGAGTGTCTGGTTTGTGCATGCCAATCCACTCAACGGATATTCTCTTGAATCACAACCTCTACAAAAGCTAGACACGAGTCCCTTGCTTTCACCGACGTGGCCCCCATCAAAGCTTATTTCGCCCTGGGATAATCGCGTGTCAGTTTCGAAAATAAAATTGCCTTTCCTCTGATGAGCCACAGGATAGCATCACCAGCGGTAATGTGGATCGAATCCACGTGGATTAGTTTTGTAAGGTAATAACTGGTCCGAAATTGTCCGAACTTTGTCGACCCAACTTTATTACGTTTACCATGCACAGCGCGGTAACATTTCGTTTTTTCGCCAACTCCGATGAACCGAGTAACTCGGTTAAATTTCTTTTTTCTGTTTGTTTATTTCTTCGCGTTTGACGTTGATCGAACGCTGGCAGAAGAACAAAGATATCAAAGGAATTTCAGCGTTCGTATTTGTCTCGCGTAATATCACAGTGACAACGCGGTATACACAGTGACAACTTCATTGGATAAAATACCAGTATACTTTTTGCGTAAATACAGTTTTATTACAAGTTTCTCGAATATTTCGAACTTTCCACGCGTTTTTGATGCGTCGAGATTAACGTGATATACAGCGACGAACATACATACGATAGCGTGTATAAATATTGCCAACATCTTTTTCGCAACTCGCGTGAAACTACGCGATTTCGCGGTTAATAATACGATTATGGTATAGAATAAAATATTCGCGAGTAGTAGTTCCATTTACCTAATTCGTATCGCTTACCGATTTAATACTAAAATATGTTTCGATTACGTCGGATTCGTTTATCGTGGAAGCAAACAAACGAGGTTATTCGACCATAGTCAGATGCCGTTCGACGATTGTTTGTCAGTTAGCAATCGTGTTACTAAGCTTTGTCGATTTCTGGTAAACAAATCGACACTTTTATATCCGTGCAACGTGTACTCTACTGGCGTCACCTTCGATATCGATTTTGTTAACCGTTGGTACACCGTCCGATGTCAGTATCCTTCGTAGCTGTATAAAACGTACTAGTATCCTCTGTGTGTAAATTGAATTGGCCGTTTAAGGCTATCGAAGGATAAATCCCACGATATCGTTTGGTCACTCTGTCGCTGTATCTCGACCCTATTGTTTGCTCTAAAGCCACGAAGCACAACTTTGCAGATATACGCCTATTTCGTTGCAAATGTATGGCGTTGTAACACTTGAACCAAACTGAGGCATATAAATGGAGAGGACGCGTCAAGATATAACGCTTCCTTCGTACATTAGATCGATCGAAAAATTCTATTACCAGCCATTTTCCTTATTATATTTACATTTCTGTTGCGAGATTTCCACACAAATCGCAGTTAAGTCTATAAGCTATAGATAGAAGCGAAGCACCTAATATCGCTGAACAAATCATCCGTTGTTGAAATAACAAAGTGCATCTCGTATTTGCAATTACGGATAACGAAACTTGCGACAGAGGCAGCTTTCACAATCGTCCTTAGACAGCCTGAAATCATTACGAGACTGTGTGACGAAATTTCGAGGAAATATATCCGATACATTGATAGGTCAATCGGTAGAGATACGGACTTTGAGGGAATAAAAATGGCAGGACACATCGACGAACCTGGTATAAACCCACCTTAAAAATTATTTTACTCGATGTTTACGCGTTAAGTCTCTGTGAAATACAAACGTTGGCAAAGTCGGATTTTGCTGCGAAAAATTCACAGAGATCTGTACGTGTAACTCTTGAAAGTCTCTCCAAGGACAGTTCAGGTTCAACATGATCGCGACGCTCGTTTTTCAAGTCGAGACGGAACCATTTCTGTGTGAAATCGCGAATGAATAGGAACCGCCGTGTCAGATTTACAAGCTCACCATCTCATTTGCTTTCGACAGGCAGCTGGTTGCGAAAAAGACGTACAAAAGTCGATAGAACCCGTTTCAGAGGAGCTAGACGTTTAGAAGAACGCCTCTATAAAAAGCCACGGTTGAATGCCATTTTGAACTTACACCTTGTTCATCAAACCCTTTTCCCTACGAGCAGAATGCCAGGCTTTTGCTAAACTTCCAGTTCGTTTTTCAATACACGCGCAAATTTCCGAAAATCCTACGAACATTCAACGTTCTATCTTACATGAATTATAAATTCTTACGTGGTTTGTAATAGCTTCTTCATCCAAGTTTTATTATACTTTTCGATAAAACGTCGATTCTCCCTATTATACCCTTTTATATTTACATTTAAAATATATCTATTTTATATAATCAATTTTCTCAATTTTCCCTCTAATAAATAATTCCAAAGCTATTGCTAGAATTCGCGCAACGTTTAAAATAAAATGCTACGTAATGTTTGAAATTGATGGGACAGAGGAAAATTTAGGGGAAAAATTGGATTAATTTAGTACGATGGCGGAAGTTAAATCGTAAACGAAGAATAAAATATTCGATGGAAGAATTTCTTTCTTTCGCTTTTTTAACGTATCTGTAGTATACATATTTCTGTATATTTCTATCTGTAGCGTTCTTTTAGAAAAATCTAACTTTTTATACGTGTACCTTGCCCGAAGATAACATGTAGCGCGTAACTGTATTAAATAGTAATAAATCTTGCGAAATCAGTTTTAAATATTTCAAATTTACCGTTTCAACTAATATCGAGCATTTTAGTAAAAGGTGTTCGTTCATTTCTCGATAATAATAAAACGGATGCGTGTAACGGATGAACTACGCTTTTATACAACTGAAATATTCGTAGATCGAGCGTTTTGGTATTTGCAACAAATTATCGTCAATAGTGTCGATAGTTATCAACTTGAACAATGCGTATGAATAGTTGCGCATTCTATCGCTAGTTTCTCAACAACTTTGGACAACATTATTCGCGATTTCTATCCGGAGCAACTAAATTCGGCCGTGTTTTTTAAACTACCTCTTGCAGAGAATATTTTTTTCGCCACTTCATAATGCTGGAATATTCGACAGAAATATAAATGCGCGCAAATACGAAGAAGTATGACTGGATAAAATTTTGATCGTACAAAGAAATAGTGTACGTAACGGTATTGAAAATTATACCCTACAAATCGAGATTGTATCGTATCATAGTATTTTAACAGTTCATACAGAACACGAGATTCTACTTCGTACAAATAAATCTCACGAAACTGACTTTTAAGTTTGATTTTCAAATATTTCAGATATCGTTCTATCCAATATCGAAAACATCAAGAAAAATAGTTCTAATTGAAATACATATAATACATATAATAGCGATAGCTGGTATTAAATATTTGAAATTAAAATATTTTGAAATGTTTATTTTGTATATAACGCGAACACAAAAATTTCCGACCCGTTAAAATAGTTTGCGCGTGCTTCAACTTTTCATCGTACGTTTCATCATAGTTGGAGTCATATTTTATTGGTAAAAATTTTAAATACGGAGGAGTATGTACGAATGTTGTATTAAAATACTTTGCCGTTAATCGTATCTTAACGTAGAATTACTAGGCTGCGGATGTTTGACGATAGTTTTGCGATGATGATAGTTTTACGAACGCGATCGATTAAAAAATAGTAAAATCCAAGCACAGATTACTTTCAGTCTCTGAATATTATAAAAAATCTTACCTCGGATACTTTATATAGTATTGTATATTATTGTTATCCTGTATTATTAAGCGTTCTATGCATTTTTGTACATTTAAATTTACATAAATTTATAATATTACATCATATGTATATATATATATACACACACATATGCAACTTCCCTCAGCTATATCACCCGATATACCTTTATGTCTATTATCTTCTTTCCCTTTGAACCAGTTCCGTACGGAGCTTCTTTTCATTTATACCACATTTACATTTTCTCAGGGATTTTCTTTGAAAAATGAACAATGGAAGGATTTCTTCATTTTCATAATCTCGTACCTACTGGATGATTTATAATTCGGGTATGTTTAAATAACCTCTTGAGAACGCTATTTGATATAATTACACAGGGAGTAAAAGCTCATTGTTTTTCCTAGTTAATATTCAAGTTGTAATCCATCGTAAATCGATGTAAATTTATTACTAAATTATTATGTTTAGTCAACATTGTGTATTTATCTGTAAATTATGTACTATCTAAGCGTATATACGCGTATATATTTATGTATATCGATCGAAAAAGTGTAATGTTATTAATCATATGAATATTTTTTGGATATTTATATTTGCTCGATCGCTTGTTAAGATTGAAATTCTTTTATTAATATTCGGATGATTAATTTCATCGGACGGAGAACACGGGTAGAATAATTTTAGTGTCGACGTCTCTATTAATTTGCTTCGATCGATTTGAATTTAATACTCAATAGGCACGTTTCTTAACAACAAGGGATACCATTCGCTTTTCTATTTCATGAATACTCTCTTTCTCTCTCTCTCTCTCTCTCTCTCTCTGTTCTATTGTAATGAAAAATCCAGGATTTATTATTGGCTCAGTGTCCAGCCGCATTTGCGTGTACACTCGAAGGCCGGAAATCGATATATGCAAAATATTTTGATGCTAACAGATTGAGAGGCGACGTTGCGTTCGATGGAAGATTTATAGAGCCGTTTCGAGCCATAGGTCAACTTTATTGAACTCTGTCCACTCTTCTCTGCACCAGTACCTGCTTCGGGATTTAGAGCAAATATCGCAGTATTACCAACGAACAAAATCACGAGAATGAAATGTGACGCGCTGCTATTCAACTATTAAACGTTCGATGTCTAAGCCAAGCTTCGATTTCGCGATCGGCTTTCGGTAGCTTCTTTCGGAAAGGAAAGTCTAAAAAATCCTTTCCATTCTACGAACGTCCATAGGCGTTAAATACATTTTACTTCTTCGCTTTACGAAGATACATGTTGGAGGGAAAAAGTCAATCGTTGCGTAACACAGACGCAGCCTATGTACATTCGACACTTGCAATTATTTTCTTTCGACAAAAATATGCTTTGTAGTAGAATCTTCCTTGGGATTGAAAAATTGGATTCCTAAGCAGCGGAACACTCGCTGGTTTTATAGAAATCACGACGATCGATTTAGATAATTAGATAATTAGAAAAAGATAAAAAATTTTAGATTTCTGAAAGATAGCGGCCTAAAAACAATTCTATATGATTAAGCCTGAAATCTGAATTCGGAATCTGAATCTATTAGGTTAAGTAAAAAGTTCTGAGCGTTTTTCGCTAGATGTCTTTAGTGAGCCATATCTCACGATGTGCACATCGCATCGAGTCATAGTATACACCGATTTCAAGGTGATATTACGCATCAAAAAGGTTCTTTGTCAGTTTTGTGTTCGGTGAAGCCAGTTGTGTGTTACAGCGTTCGAAAATGGAGATAAAAAAAGAGAAAATTCGATACATTCTTCAGTACCACTACGACCAAGGTGAAAAGGCGGAGCAGGCGGCCAAAAAAATTTGTGCTGTTTATGGACCCAGTACAGTATCGAATGCAACAGCAAAGCGGTGGTTCCAACGATTCCGTTCTGGTAATATGGACGTCGAAGATGAGGCACGCTCTGGTAGGCCAATCGTCGAAAATGTGGATAAAATCATGGAAATCGTCGAGTCGGACCGGCATGTGAGCACTTATTCCATTGCCCAGGAACTGAAGATTAGCCAGAAAACCGTTTGGAACCATTTGCATAAGGCTGGTCTCAAGAAGAAGCTCGACGTATGGGTGCCACATGAATTGACGCAAAAGAACCTTTTGGACCGAATTGATGCCTGCGATTCTTTGTTGAGACGTAACGAAATCGACCCATTTTTGAAGCGGATGGTGACTGGCGATGAAAAATGGGTCACATACGAGAACAACAGCCGAAAAAGATCGTGGTCCAATCGCGGTGGGCCGGCCCAAACGATCGCCAAGCGTGGATTAACGGCCAAGAAGGTTTTATTGTGTGTTTGGTGGGATTGGAAGGGAATCATCCATTATGAGCTGCTCCCATCGGGGCAAACACTTAATTCGGACCTCTATTGTCAACAACTGACCAGACTGAAGCAGGCGATCGACCAGAAGCGGCCAGAATTGGCCAATAGGAAAGGTGTTGTGTTCCATCAAGACAACGCCAGGCCGCACACATCTTTAACGACGCGTCAGAAGCTCCGAGAGCTTGGCTGGGAGGTTCTATCGCATCCGCCGTACAGTCCAGACCTGGCACCAAGCGATTATCACCTTTTTAAGTTTTTGCAAAATTTTCTTGATGGTACAAAACTGGCCTCAAGAGAGGCTTGTGAAAATGAGCTGGTCAAGTTTTTTACCAATAGGGACGAGGACTTCTTCAACCGCGGAATTATGAAATTGCCTTCAAAATGGACAAAAGTAATCGAACAAAACGGCGCATATTTAATCTAAATCGAATAATCTTGACTATGTTAATTTCATCGTCGAAATAAAGCGAAAAAGCGCTCAGAACTTTTTACTTCACCTAATATTTATAGGGACGTTTGGCATTAGACGCGATAGGAAAAACCAGTGATACAAATAACGAGACTAGATGAAACAGCGGATGAATATACAGCGGTATCCTTGGCGATACAGTTTCGTCAACGTGCATATGTGAAAAGACTTGACGATAAAAGTTGCTTTTCGCTTTCCTCGTATAAAAGCCAAAAAATCGATGGAGCTGAAACGTGGCAGAGGTAGTCGTGCAGAGGCCAGTTTTTTAAGATTATTTCTGCGCTATTCGTTCACCATCTTTATAAAGACACGAAAAACGTACTCGCGCATAGATTAAGCCCTCGAAAAGGTTAATCGCGTTAGCTCTTGCCACGAGACAATGAAATCTCCCAATTAGAATTGCCGCTGATGCCAGAAGCAATTGGAAGAGAATAGCGATTGACGATTGCTCGCTTTGAAACGTTGTATCGATGCCGATAGGTATCGCTTCGAGTATTTATACAGAGACAACTTACAAAGAAAAACAGCACGTATGGTCCTAGCACCGTTTGCAATTTCTATATTCGAGATCATCCGAAAATCATAATCGATACGTACATCCGATGGATAAAATGGATTAATATAAAAAATAAATTTTCTTTACTCTATAGCGTTCACTGATTTTTCGCGCAAAAACATGGCCGATAATTTTATTTAAGCGTTTAGAACAGAGAAATGATAAAATTTAACGCAAAACGTATCTTCTTTGGAAAATGCCAATGAACTTGTATCTATTTGATTTTGTTTTATTCGATTCGCGGATAAAAATATTAAAACAGACGAAAAGAAATATGAGTGGATCGAACAACATGAAAGAGAATACACGGAAGTTTCAAATGAGTGAGAATTTAGCGAGAATCTTTTATCAAGGCACGAAGGAACGTGCCAATTATGTCTCGATCGTTGCGTCGATCTACGTTAGTTTATCCTGTCGTTTCGCAACCACCTCCTGTTCTTAACTTCTTCCCTCGTTACTTGAGAAAATACGCAGCTCTAAGATGCATTTTTCACCGTGACAAACGAACTTAGATTTGAACTTCGACAAAACGTCCGATCGATTTTCCGGTTGCAGCGAAAAGGCAACCACGGTTTTCCATTTTCCATTTTCATTCGTATTTAACGTCAACTCTGGTTCAAGCTGTTTACTTGAAAAAACCGGATAAAAATGCAACGATTCCTTTTTCTGTCTCGCCTATTTGTTCTTCTTTGAGGAGAAATGGACGACAAACTAGAGTATGGAACGCAGAATATCTTGAAACGTTGAAAAAGACAAAAAGATGATAAAACGATAAAGGAAGCAATTTATATTACAATCTATCTAATACGTTAGAGATACAACGTGTATTCCATTCTGAAGGACATTTTTTTTTTTTTTTTTTTAGAACGGTAAATGCCGTGCCATGTTTACAGGATTGTTTAGATTCTCGTATCTCGATAAGATGTCACGACTCGATACGATTTATCTGATAAACATCGATATTGTTACAGGGAAATTAAGGCACAATTCGAGAAACGATATATTCGAAGGAAACCAAGACATGCTGAAAGAAAGAGGTAAATTGTCTCAGATACGCTCGTGTATTTCGTAAACAACTCGTCTCTATAACGATTATCATTATTAATTATGATGAGATATACATATACACGTGTATATACTCGTATCTCGTTTGTATCTGCTATAAAGCTAATAACAGTGGAAATACTTGTTTCTCTTTCTACCTTGAGAGAAATGAGAAGAACGACGTTTCATTCGGTTCTACGAATAAATGTTGTTCTTTTCGTTAATGTTAATGAATCTAATTAAGAAAATAACGTATCGTTATGTTGCTGGCAATTATATCGTATTCAAAAACTCTGCTCTACGCTTTCTATTCGATATTTTCGAATTTTCTCATTTTTGAAGCAAAGGCGCGTTTCTTCTCTGAATCGGATACTATTGGTAACAAATAAAAATGAAATAGACGAAACACCTTGCGTTAAACTATTTTCATCGAATCAATTTGTACACGCCGTCGTAAGAGTATCGTGATTTCCTCTTGCAGATCTAAAGTTACGAGGCCGCAAAGAAACCAGCGGAAACGAAGAGGATGATTACGAAGATTCGGCTGCGGCGTCGAACAAGGACTCTTTCAGCTTGATTTTCGCTTTGGTCACATTCACCATTTACCTCTACCATCATCCGCAGTTAAGAACGCTACATCCGGCTTGAAGAGCGGCCCCCACCGTTCCAGCACATTATCATCAGATCCTTCTTTCGATCGCCACCCATCGACAATTTGTAAATCCACTTAAAAATCCATCGCTCAGGGACTCCATACCGAGGATAAATTAAATCGTGAAATCGCGCTGACCACCCATCACACCTGTATTATAAGACGACATACTCTATTATGATTAGTATCATTATTATTCTGTAACGATATTAGCTGTCGTAAGTTATTCGTAAACCGTAATCGCGTAGATTAAGCGGATGGAAAAATTCTTTTATCACGGAGAACGTCACGTAGCGAGCAATAAGTAAGGGAACACGAGAAGATCCTGTGCTGGAATTGAATTTACAGATGCGTTGTGTAGCGGGCCTGGATCATGCTCAATGGTACGCTATACTTCGAGATAGTAGCCAATGTGAAATTTCGTTCGTAGTTTTCGCGTAGTCAGTTGCGTTAACGTTTTGCAACGAGATTAAGATCGTGGTAGCCGTTCTTCGATCAACATCTTCGATGTTTCACGCGATTAAATTAGAAAACTTTGTTTAATTCATCTTTATGTTTCTCTAGTCAGACGTTAGTACTTTTAGTACTCTTTCTTATGTTCTTCGCGGTGTAGACAGACGCGGTAAAGATAATCGAACAAAGGAAAACGAAGATAATAATAAAGTAAGAGATATACAGAGTCACATAGATTTTTTCGCAGAGCGTGTCTAAAATGTTCACGGGGAAAGTTTCTGTCTAAAATTTCGAAACTATCTACTACGATTATACTTCGAAAGAAGGAATTACAATATATAGCGCTTTACTTTTACTCTTCTTTACAAATATCTAATTTTTACCTCTATCTGTTGCGTAAAGTTATATCCCTTGTGACAACGATATCGCAAACTTTTTATCGCTGCGTAATAAAAAAAGAACGTTAAGTTACGACAGATCAAACTTTTCGTTTCCGTCGTTTCAGTCTCGAGGAAGATCGATAACATATAGAAATCTGGTATAATCGATTTTGCGAATACGTAATAACGAGCGCACGACAACTAGCACCAACAGCCTCGGTGGAAGCCTCCAGTGATTCGTATTTATACCAAGGACAATGTGTATCGAACGAAACGATTATCGATATGCATTCGTGTATATATACATATACATATACATATACATATACATATACGTATACATATACATATGCATATGCATATACGACCGCATATTATATATAAAGTATTATAATACGGCCCATGTATTTGTATAGGTAATCGTATATTCGTATATATGTATATAATATAACTGTATGTAGTACGTTAGATATAGTATTATCCAAAGACTGAGAGCATCGTTTCGACGCTCTTGAACTGCATTAAATAATTAAATAACGAAGGATGGCCGAAACTAAATCACACCTCGCGTGACCCGTAAAAATCATGGATCAATCGAAGATGGAATCTCTCTGTGAAACAGCGCGCAGAAAAAACTGTACAGTCCCTCAATTGTAATTTCTCAAGCCATCCGTGAAAATTGTGTAAGAAGATCGCAAGCTCGTCGCTAAATTATGCTAGTGTTTTTCAAGATAGTTTTTCTTCGCGAAGAAAAAAAATTTCTTTACAGTTAGGTAGGATTAACTAAAATTTGAAACAGTCGATGTCGGGTGAAAAAAATTACGGAGGCACGTCCCACCTAAACTTTTCCCTTATTTTGAACGTTGAAATTATTATGAATAATTTCGTTTTTACAAATAGTAACAATGAGTTCTCTCGATGACTGAAGACGATTAATTTACCAAATGACGTGTCAAAGAATTGCGATTGGTTGGAATCGCGAAGAAAATAGTAAGATGGCTTTTTACAACTTTTGTAACGACAATTTGAACAATACGTTTTCTAGCTTTATGTCAGTTATACTTTTACGTACGTACATGTTGAAAATTTCATCGAAATCGGTTGTTACGATCTACGAACGGTTAAACATCATGTTGAAAATTGCAATTTTTCACAACGATCGATCTGTAACTGTAGCAAATCTAAAGATCCTTGCGTCTTTCGACCTTTCCATGTCTGTCGCTTATTTCCGCATCGATCGATTGCCATGAAACTATGCAATATCTATGTAACCGATATAAATCTACAAAATGTATCGTTTAATTTTTCATTACAAGCTCGGTTAAAAAAGTTGTAAAAAACGACTTGTACTATTTTCTTCCCGATCCCGGTCAATTCCAATTTTTTCAAAAATTGTTTACGCGTCATCTGGCAAACTAATCCTTTCGCCAATTCTTTTACGAACATTCCAATCGACTTCGAGTCGAATTTTAAGAGGTTACTCTGTTTTAGACGGTGCCCGAATATTTACGTGGCCGGCCGTGAATACGTTACGAAGCACACTTCATACGAGAAGTTGTTCGCTATCGTTACACGAGAAGACAGCGATTGGAAATCTGTTTCGCAAATCCGATTTCTCAAAAAATTCTCAAAGAACATTCCAAATCGGTATCATGTTTTAAACTGGTACGAATAATTGGCAGACGATAACTATGAGACTAAATAATGGGAAAACGAAATTTTCCATTTCCATTGGCAGCATCTACATATTGTTCGCTATTCGATGCAGACTTGAACAATTTCAAAGATATACACTATATACATATACATATTTACGTCAAATTTTTGTAACAACGGGGACATTAAGCAGTCTCGAATAACAAAAAAAAAAAAAGAAACGCCATTAACTTTACTATATAGTCTATAAATGTAATACGAGTGGAATGTAAATTGAAACTTATAGATTTAATTAAGCGATACACTAACATAGAGATTTTATTAAAATGTACGAAAGAGCGTGAAGCTTATAGGCTTTAGAATTAAAACACATTTAAATACAAAGATTATAGATGTATGTACTTAGAATACGTCGAAATTGAATGCATATACCGGTATAATGATTACATTAGTAGGTAAATGGAAAAGTTTGTTTATATTCACGTTACGTGATACGACAGAATAATGTCGAAAAATATTTGTAAAATCAGAAAAATTTGTTCCCTATTTATGGAAATGTGCAACGTGTTTCGGAAATAAAAAGAATTATTTCTTTTGATGAAATACGAAACACGTTTAAAAAGTCCTTCGACAATACTTCAATTATTTACTATACGTTTGTCGTAGCTCAAGGACCAAAGGTTTATGGTAATTTTAAAACGAGTATTTCTTAATGCTAAATACGAGATTTCTTTCGTCTTTTATTTCAAACTCGAACATCTTGCATAAATAAATTACAAAGTGGAATTTTCGCACTGTGTACTTATCGGTTTTCTTGTATTTCGAATGTATAACGAAGGTACGACAAGTAAAATAACTGTAAACCGAACGTACCGACTAAAATTCGATCCGACGTGTTAAGAAAACCCTATTAACGACTTACGTGAAAATTCGTTGTTACGTCGAAAAGCGATCGTCGTCATCTTTGTGCGTCTGCAATTTTATTTGCGAATTAATGCGACAGTAGCATGAAAATTAATCAATTTTTCGAAATAAACAATGTTCTAACGTTTTAACGACGCTAGTTGAAAAATATACAGTTGCTCGCGAAGGTATAAACACGTTATAGGCATTGTACAAAACTTTCCGAAATTTCATTAGTACTGCAACGAGACATCGTTACCGTGACAACTACTACCGTGTGGGTAAGACTCGTAAGAGCTACAAGACGTTTATCGCGAGCATACGCTTAATAAAGAACTAGTAGTAGAAACGTCTAATTAACGCTAAAAATAATCTTACCGAACGTTGCGCGATATTAATACAATGAATAATTGACTGTGTTCAGACAGTTTGCTGATCTTTACGAAGCTTGCGTATGCTTGCATCAAATATCTTGTAATCTCCATCGTATCGTATACCTTCAAATTCGTTTCAAATTTGACCAATATACTCGTAGTCACGACGGTCGAGCCTCGTTGCATCGCTGATGAAATTTCCAAATATTTTCCTCCTACATCTTCACCTACACCATGTAACACATAATACATCGATGAAAAGATTCTATGAGCGTACAAAATACTTTCGTGAGCCACTCTACATACACGAGTTCCATGCGTTGAGCCTGTTTAGAGATAGAAACACTTTAACTTTGGCAAGTAATCCTTTATCGTCACTTACTCACTGCATACTTTTAGATGATTGAAATAAAGGTCTATAGTTTTTCATACACATATAGTTTTTCTCGACATAACGGTTCTACGTTTCGCATATTATGTACATACGATTTTCACTGGTCGAGCGACCACGTGTTTATGAATCGGACGATCGATCGTTTTGCGTTCGATACATCAGTTCGTAAACGCAACGTACTCGGAAAGAAGGAGGGGAAGAAAAAGAAATTTGATTATGGGATTTTAACGATCAACGTAAAAAATAGTATCAGAAGGATCGCGAGACAGGATAAAAGGATCGTTGGTAATGTCACGGACAATGTGGTATTCCGCTTTGAGATTCTCCGCAGATGCATTCTACAGCGATCGTAAAAGAACCGAGGGGAAACGAATTTACAATCTTTTTATTATCCAACGACGCGAAACATATCCGAACACGCGAACGTTTCCTTAAAACTATCACCGTTTATTCGATAATTCTCGAAGAATACATTATTTTCATCCTTACGAAGTTATCGATAAATATGTTTATCGGTTGCGCGCTTGATATAATTATCGCTTGACAATTCTGTGTTATGCGTTAAAATTTCCTATCAAAATAATCAACGTGTTTTTAGTTTAGTCTTCTCGTTTATTTGCTTTAAGTTAATTTTCGAATGTAATTTTAAATCAGAATACAAGAATTTTCGACGATCAAATAAACGAGTAAATTTTGCAAACAGCAAATACGGTGTGAAACGCGCTAGACGACTAAACTAATTACATGACGTTAACCAATTGTGAGAGTAAGAATTATTACAGAACGTTAGATAAAACATTTCATTAAACTCTAATTTATCACGCCACTTTTATTCGTAATTCATTTCTAATGTGAAATTCTGTTAACGAATATTTGTATCTCTTGTGTGTAAATATTCAAGACGTCCGACGGATAAATATCTGTGGAAAATCGTGATATTAAGCACTTAGACACGATTCGTTGTCCAATTGTATAGCATTTAACGTTCGAGTAGCAGATTTTAACGAAGAATGTCCACCAGAACATATCAAATGTCCGTGTTCTTTCTTGTTCAATTATAAGGAACCGTTGTTAGAAAAGTCAATTATCATCTGTCTTTCGTTACGTTTTAACTAGTAGGCATTCGTGCAGTTCCACCTTTCAAATAGTTTGCTTTCACAGCATAATAATGTAAATTATGTAAAAAGTTACTTGACGTCATACGTATCTAGCAAATAATTGGCTATACGTTCAAAAATGTCGAAACCGATTCCACAATTTATTCCTCGTACCAATTGCAAAATACATTGAACCGATCTGTCGCGACGACCAAAAAATGTCTATTTTATATCACATAAACGTGCATTAGTAGAACTAACAACGATTCACTGAATATTCAAGACGTTTAAGCAAGCTACGGAACTGTAAACGTTCGTAATGCAAACTAAAAGGAATAAAATATGTTCGATCGATATAGATACTAAAACCAATATTTTCGGTGTGAAAATCTAATTTTTTATTTGCCTGTGTATAATGCTTAAACAGTACGATTGAATTACGAAAGTAATCGAAAAACATACGTATGTTGGATACTGCCGAATAAGGAAAATCTACTTACATATTGATGAATTCATGATTCGCAAATGCGAACATTATATCCAAAGGAGAGGATGATGCTCGAAACAAAGTTTTACGCCTTATATAATCTTAATTGATGCGATATAACGATATTGTATCTCGTACGTTGATTTAATATGTCGTCAAAGTAAATTTTTAAGATACAAATAGAAAATTACATTCTACTCTATTCTCGGGAAAAATTAAGTTTAGGTTCCATATTAATCGAACATTCTTTACCACGTATTATACTGATTCTTCGAATCTGAAATCGTAACGCAAATTAGGTGTAATTAATTTTTCTGTTCCGTTTGAACATTTGTAAATCGTACCTAGCACATGCAACGTTTAATCTGACGATACATAATGCGAACAATTGTGCGCAGAGTACCACATACTTTTGTATCATCCGCATTGTAGATACCATTACAATCAATGTTGAATGATCGATGTAATTGAGTAACGCGAAAGTTGAATATAACTGTGAGAGACGAAGCGAGTCGTGCGAATGCTTGTAAGTAGACCTTAAGTATAGTATACTATGTACGAAGAAATTAAGTTCGACGAGCATAGACGAAAAGAAATGTAATACGTTATACACAGTGTACAGATAGGCTGCATTTCCCCTGCTAACAATAGGTAGTGGCGTGACTATATATGCCTTCATCGTATATAACGTTATTTATAAATATAGGTACACGAAGAATATAAGAATTACAAGAAATAAACATGATTTTCAAACGTCCACGCGTTAAAGAAGAACGACGCTAAAACGCTGAAACTGTTCTTTCGTTTTATAAGGAATCTGCTTCGAAGGAATTTTATTTCAATTTCGAACGCAATAATCGTATGAATTCAAACGAACAGCTTTGGAATTATAGGACGGAACAAAATTAAACTGCCATCGGTAAACGATACGTTTCGTTATTGCTTTTGCAATATGGTTACGCCATACATCGTGCTTTCGGCACGCAATCTAGTCTTTTAAGCACCGTCGAGACCAGGAGATTGTCCACTGTCCGTGTACACATGAAAATACAAATTTATCACATATTATTATCTCGAATTTATTTCATTTCCAATGATATTTGAATATGGTTGTTATTGGAATTTCGTTTCTTTATATATACTTTTATACGTCTAGAAATTTCTTAGTTACGATATATTTTGCTTAACGTTCATCGATATTTCTAAAATATGTAATTACGTAAATAATGTTACGTAGTGTTTCAATGTTACGTTAAAAAAAAAAATAAACCAACAACCCTTTCTTGTTACGATACGCCAGAGGATTAGGTTGAGATTTAGGCTCCGGAGGGATTCGAACCCTCGATCTCCTGTTTACTAGACAGGCGCTTTAACCAACTAAGCCACGGCGCCGCTTGTTTCCATGCCTTTTTAATATTTCAATCACTATAAATAGCAACATTTCAAAAATATATCAACTTAAGTATATCACAATTGTCTAAAAGAAGTATTTATAAATCTATCTGATGGGGTTTACGCTTAAGGACAAGGCCCTTCGTGTGTCGCGGCGCGTCGGAAAAACCGTTATTTATATACGAATGTACGGAGAAAAATTGTTAATCCATATCAATTATCATATCGAGATATTTATCGTTGCGAATATTTTTTCAAAACGTCACTGTAGCTCTACTAATCCTTAACATTTAGAGCTGAAACTTTCACAAAATACAGAGATAAAATTGGGCGATGCGACAGTATATCTACATACATTTATATGAAATTCACTATAAAATTTTACAATATCGTACACATATGCGTGTTTAGTTTCATTTTAAATCAGGAAAATCTCACAAACGTGTCAATAAAATTTTTATCACCAAAAGGTTTGAAATAAAAAGGTTTCGTCGCATTACAGATGTTTCAACGATACGAACACGAATGCAGCATTTTCGAACCGGTAACTGTAATTGCTCCGATTACTACGCAAGTAATGTTTTTACCGCTAAATGTTTCAAATAAAAATTGGATGGTTTCGAGGGGGACGTAATTTAACGCGATTAAGGGATGCAATTTTTTTAGGAAGATGCCTGGGCGACATATGAGGATCAATTTAGTTCTTCTAAGGAAAATTATATATATAATATATATATTAAAACTATTAAAACTATTACAACCTAAAACTATTAGATGACAAACAAAAAAGGCAATAACGTTATGTTCGACGACACGAAATCAACCCCGAAGTCGAACCGAATTTACAATTAATTGTACATTTATTTCATTATCATTAATAATATTACAATATAACTATTCACTCTCATAAAATTTAATCAATTGACCCAAGAACATAGCGGCTCGTTGGTCTAGGGGTATGATTCTCGCTTAGGGTGCGAGAGGTCCCGGGTTCAAATCCCGGACGAGCCCGTTTTTTTTTTTTTTTTCTCTTGTTTCATAATTATCGTTACAAATTTTATTTATTATCCTCCCTATGTGATTTGCTAGCTTTTACTTGAAAACTCTCTCTTGACAAACAATGTCACGATTAAAATAACAATTACGTATTTCCTATTTAATGGTTTCGTTGTAGCGTTACACAAAGCTGTTATTTTCTACAGCCAAAGTTTAAAATCACATACGTAAGCGCGTATATTCACGACTTTCATATTGCAATGCATTTCGACACTAAATTGTTTATTTGTGCAAAAACTCATATGCATATCCTTCTGGCACTAAAGTCACCTGATCAATTACGCTTTGAATTATTAATTACCCAACAAATGTTGGGCATAACAAAAATTAAGTTATACAAACTCAATGAGTATTCCCCTCCACGGAAATCTTTAGTAAAAGGCGAAAGATTTATACGTTATTTGAAGGGGAACTGAAGGTATAGACACCGTCGTTACGTTGAAATTTATCTTACGCCAGTGCCCTTTCGCAAGTGAGAAACGTGTCCCTCTGGTGAGAATTTGGTGCATTTACGCCATAATAATTCGTCAAAACATTAAAGACTTTATCAAGTATTTATTTATTTACTATACTACATACGTTTATTTATTAGAAATTTTCATGACAGCGTATTGCTTCAAAATATTTATGTTCTATTTTTTGTACTTATATAAACAGATTCGTTCATGGGAAAATTGTTTGAAATAAAATAATTTCGATTGTTTAATATTTATATAGGGGATAACATAGAAAAGTTGTTTTACCTCAATGTGATTGCAAAATTTAATAAAAGTAATTTAATAAATACATGATAATAAAACAATAATTTAATGATAACAAAATTACATCTATGAACAATTCATTTGTTCCGCTATAGAGTGTGTTTCGGAACAGACAGTATAGAATGACAACGGTGAATTACTTATGAAAAGATAAATCAAAGATATAGGATAACGATTATTTGTTTGCGGCTTGGTTTTCGAGAAAATTACGTCTGAAAATTGGTGACAACCGATTGTACTGTATGTACGTTATTATTTTGACAATATTGCGACGGGACTTGTTAATATTTTAGCGGGATTAAAATTTATATCAACGAAGAAATTACTGAAATTGTCGTTCATCCCGCCGTAAACAAATTGTTGCTCGTCGAATCACGGAAACATCGACCAATGTCAATGAATTTTCATAGTTGTTCAAATGCCTGTATACATCGCTTTTATAGTTATTGTTAAGATTTGTATACTCTTCGGCACACACAAATTCTACAATACGATCGGAATGACGACGATCCTGCAGAGTAAATCACCGTTCTATCAGATCAAACATGGCATTGCTAATGCTTGCATGATCGTAAATATAGGAACGATACAATCTAAGACCCACTGTCCACATTATACCTACATTGCGACGCGTATTAGGCATAGAACTGCTGATACATGCAGCGGTCGTTGTAAAATAACGTGAACCTGCCCACGAAACAGTAGCGAACCGTTTTCGATGCTACGCGTTTTTGTCACGATGAGTGGCGTTACTAACATTGTCGGTAGCGTAGCTTGCGTTGCAGCTACAAACGAACGTAGCGATGTAAGATGAAAGCGTCTTCTTGTGGTTGGCTCGACCTCGTATCTTGCCGCGTACACTGAATATCGGCGTAGATATATCGACACCTTTGATAAATTACGGTTATGCGACTTTGGGCTTTATAACTTGTATAAAAGAAAATAACGAGTAGAAAATTATAAAGTAAAAATTGTATTCGTATAGGGGGCGTAGCTCAGATGGTAGAGCGCTCGCTTAGCATGCGAGAGGTACCGGGATCGATACCCGGCGCCTCCATTCCAGAATGTATATTATTTGTTAAATAATATCTGATTTTATTTTTTCTATATCAAAGCTTTCAAATCTTTGTACGTCTTATTTTATACATTAATATTCCACCTCACATTTTTGACGAACGATAAGAGACAATTTCACGCAAGTATATTCGCTTTGGCAAATGAGTTAGTCATAGAGGATCAATAACGATTAATTCAGGACAGAGCTTTTTGTTGCGAATCGAATTCGGTTATTGCGTTTCTTCAGCTACTAATCGTGGTTTTCTTAAATATTACGCGGAAATCTAGGAATGGGACGTCGTGGTATGGGATACCGCAGGATCAGGAATATACACCTAGCGTAACTCGTATAATAAATTTCAAAAGATTTATATATTTGACGAGTTTCAGAGGTTCTAATGTCGTTTGACATACAAAACACAGCGAGCAACACAGGCGAGCTGTCCAATTAACGAATCGTGGAACTTGCGAGGATAGTTTAGTTGTATCGAACACAACGATAGATTAAATACTATTTTACACTTGAGCAATGCGTTCCAGGCAGTCCACGTGCAGAGAGATATTTTGGAAACAAATGGCAAAAACGTGTTCCATCAGCTGATCGTTGACGAGACACAAGAAAGATTAGTTACTCTGGAAACGATGTAAAAGCAGGACTAGTATTCCGACTACCAGCGAATTATTTCCACAAAAATTCCTCTTTCTTAAATACAAGTCTATCTGATCTTCTATTTCGCGTACACGGAAATAGAACAATAAATGCTAGTTCACGCGGAAGAAAATGTAGCGTGGATACTGTGATGAAAGTTGCTGTCATCTGGGCAATATAAATATTCTTGACGCGAAAAAGCCTTAATATATTCAATACCATCTACTACGTTTTCAGCTCGCGAAACAATGAACGGTCATTCCGCCATTGCTGGTCAGGGATGAAAAAGGAAAACGCTCGTACATCGATTCTGACGAGGTATAATTACTTTTTACCGATAGAATGTCGCGAGACGACAACGTTGAACCACGTTTTCGTGCACGTTTCGTCAATTTGCACTGACAGAATGGAAACGTTAACGTATTGTTGGCGAATGTTTAAGCTTTGAAGAAAATCTCGAGGTTGAAAACCAACATCGGAGAGACGGAAGCGGAGGCATGAACGACGCGCATCGTCGATCAAAAAGTCAAGCGAGGAAAAAACAAACGCAACCACGTTTCAATCCTTTTCCATTGCTTTCACGGATTCGCGTTCTGTTCGTTGGCTAAAGAAACGAACGAAAAATGAACGACGGTGCTCAGAAAGGAGTAAAACCGCAGAAATCGGTAAGTCGCTTCTTTCGCGCGTCAATCGCACGTTCGTCTTGCTTCTTTTCTCCAATTCTACTCTCGTTATCAAACAGTACAAATCTCAATGCCATTATATCGAATCCCGTAGTATCAACTATATTGCCATCTTGTATTTTCATCGCGTTAAACATCACGAGCTACGGAGTTTAAATTTATTCCTATTCGTTTCTATAATGCTACTTTACGATTCTATCTTTTGAATCTGTCGTAATTTAACTACCGATCGTGCCGGTGGCTTCCATTTACCGGTATAAAACGACGAGGATAACGATAAAACCTGGATCATTGAAAGATTCGTTAAAAAAATTTCGAACGTCGTTTAAAATGATAAAAACTTGTATCGTGTGACCGCGCAACCGAGAAACGAAATAAAAAGACGAAGCTTAATTTAACAGGCTACGGCAGCAGCAACTGGTTTGGACGAATCTCACGGTTCGACGAATCGTTCTTCCACGCAACAGGATGTAATTAAGGATTCGCGATCGATCGTGTTGCGGGCCACATCGAGTAAGTAAACTAACTTACACGGAAGAAGCTGCCATATCGTTTATCGCGAAACGACGAAACGTCAAGCTTTTCAAGAAAAGAGGGATTACGCGTGAAAGGGGATAACAGCGGGATTTAAAATAGTCAGGTGTAAGCGGATAGTCGAGTAACGCGGTTGACATCCGCGTGAGTGATAGCGAGATCGAAATGAAAAATTTGACGTTGAGCGTTAACTTTGAATCGATCTTAACCGTTGATCCAAACAATTAACGAGCTCGGCTAAGAATTAGCCGATCTAAGCACAGCGAGGAGTTCGATACCCGGACAAAAGGAACGAGAGAAATCACCAGTAGTACACCAGTTTATCTCAACTCGTTTAATATCGAGTGGTTAAATTGTATATCGTTTATCTGGCGTGGTAAAACCTATTAAGCGATTTGTTGGAACGTAAAGTAAGAAAAAAATGTCAACGATGCGAAGCAAAGAACGAAATACTTTACTTTTAGCGGGAGCGTTAACTTACCCAATCTTCCGAGATGGTTGAACGTACCTTAAAATTAAGCGTACCCCTGTTGGAAAATCCGAAGATAAATCAACTTGAACGGTTTAATTTGCTTGCTTAGGTTCGGACGAAGACAAAAGTGTTTCGAAGAACAAGGATGGATCCGCGGAGTTAACGCAAAGACTGTCAAGGACCGAGACTGTCAGACAAGATGCCAGAAAATTGAAGACCGCTACGCTCAATCGAATGGGAAAAATGTTTAAGCAGCGCTCCCAAACACCTGTAGCGGATAAATCACGCCTCGATATCGATAGCGATATCGTAAGCAACTCGGCACTGCAAAAGGTATATTATTTGCCCTAACGCGATATCAGATAGAAAGGAGCAGATAGAAATTCAACGAGAGGGGAACGGTGAAAAATAATTGGGCAGAAAAGGAGTACACCAAATACGAAGTAAATGAGCGTGATAAAAAAGAGAAATTTAATAGAAATTAATCCGATTTTCAGAAATAATATTGCATTTTACGCGTATAAGAATAACTATTGTAAAATCAAAACTATCGTCTCTCTGCAACTTTCTTAAATCCTCTTTTTTATAGCACACTTCGGATCGCAAATATCGTTCGTTACGTATTTTTTTATCCGTTAACATATAACGTATAACAGTTAACAGCGATTTTAGATCGTAGATCTATGATAGTAGATATCTTTCTAACAAAAGGCAAATGATATTACAAAGGTTTTTTCTCAGAATCCGGCTAAAACTATGGAAAGCGAGGACGCAGCGAAAAAAGAGAAGAGCAACTCTTTAGGTAGAATGCTGAAACTAGTGGATAAAGATGGCTCGCCGAAAAAAATGTTCCATCCTCGAGCTGGCTCTCTGAGCCGCATATTGCGTCGCAATCCTAATAACGAGGACAGCGATGACAAAAAGCAGATAGAAGAAAACGCACCGGGCATTTTTTCAAGGATGCTGAATCAGTTGAGAGGAAAGTAGAAAAAGCTGGAAAAAATGGTAAATCACGCCTACTTACGTGGTATTTATGTAGATTTTCGATGTTCAGGACGGCCACAAAGTGGAAATGCCACGCTGGAGCCAAACTTAAAGACACGCGAAAAAATAAGCTCGTTACCTCCAAAAGTGCCGTTAAATTCAAGAACGGTTAATTTATCTTCGTCGACGTCCACTTCGTCGCCACAGACGCGAATCACCGAATCGCCGCAAAAATTGTCCAGTTTCGAATATTCGATTTAAGTGGCCGCCGTTCGAAGTATCGATAGGCGATAAAAAAATGACAGTAATTAACATTTCGTTTATTATATTACAATCACAGTAGTAATTATAATCGACGTTGAACGTTTGTAGATTCGTTGCAGCGTCGTCGTATTTAACTCGTATAGTAAAGAAATTCACTTTGATTTGTATTTTTCAGATACAACGGCACGCGAAACGAAACGATCAAGTATGGTGCATTTAGAAAAAGGAAGAAAAAAAGACGAATACATTTACCTGTATAATCGTAACGCAGAATCGACGAGTAAAAATTATCGTCTCGTTCGGTGTTCGAGCTACAGCGTTATTGAAAATCAATCGACACGTTGCGAATGCATTGTATATCGTGGAAATCGTTTCAACGCGCGTAAACGTCACTGTAGAATAAAGAAAAGAAAAGAAAACGATAAAACAAAGTTTACTTTACTCGTATTTCAACGCGTAGCATTTTTTAGCATGTCAGTTAGGTCGAAAGAAAGAAAGTTTAGTTTATTGGAAGAACCATATTTATTACGTACGCATATTTCGTGTTTCGTTTTGTTTCTGCGAGACAACCGGTGTCCCTTCGTACTCCGCACGCTGTACCATTTTCTAGATACTGGTAGCGTTACGACAAAATTATCACGAGATTGTTTTACGAATCCTAAAAGAAATCGCACGAGTCGATGATTCGTAAAATCGTCCCTAAGGATCGGCTGTTCTGGCAGCTGGTACAAAATTCTATATTTACAAAAGAAAAAACGTAGACCTACGTAGCTTACGTAATTTCCTTTTGGCGCGCGCAAATCTCCTTCATCTGCTTCAATCTGCTTCAAAAGGAAAACGTTACAGCGGCACGTGCTCGATGAAAATCTGCGAATTTTCATATCTAAACATATACTTGCGTTCCCACGCGACGAAAGTTTCGTATTTCGTACGTTGCTTCGACGAAAGCGTTAAACTTTTATTTAACCTGCATTCTTTTCTTATTTAACCCCTTGCCTTACGATTTCTTAGTAGCTACTTACGCCAGTGTCACCTATTCGCTGCTATAATATCGAAACGTTACACATATACAGTTATAATCCGCGTTTAACCTTCTTTGCGCGTAAAATCAAAAACTTGATCTTCGATTTAATCGATTTCTCATGGAAATTCGACAACTGGCATTTAACGAGCACTGTAACTTGGTTCGGATCGTTTTGAGTAAAGGAGACACAATGTGTCAATGATAACGACAACGATGTAATAATGTACAGTTTTATCGAAAATAAATACGTTTATCGTTAATTATCAATCAATTAATAACTCGTGGAAATAATTAGTAAGTAGAGGCGACAACGCGTTCGAGACTAAAAGTACGAATTGGATCGAGCGTGACTTAAAACGCGATAAGGCAAAGAGTTTAATAGGTTTACGTTATAATATGTATAAAAATACATATTACGACAAAATAGAATCAGAATATTACCAAAGTATACGTTTTTAACCAATATCTCTGTACAAATATTCGTGTAGAAGCAAACATTTCTGTACAAAAGCGAATCGTTCGTTTCAACGATTTAACGACGAATGGTCCATTCAAGAATAAAATATAATTTACTTTCATGCGGCTGCGTTACAGAAACGATAAATTTGAAAGAAAGACAACGTTATTACCATCAGAGCCGATATTCGAGCATCGTGTGAATCCTTTAATTCGTTTATAATATCGATTCGTTATTCAGTTAGAACCATAAGGGATCTGTTTTTAGCTCGCCTTTTATAATCTTCGTTCGAAAAGATCGGTTTGTCCGAGAAATTTTACCGATTCTTTCGCAATTTCGTCTTGAATGGTAACATAATTTCAATAGACTAGCTATACATCGTCTAACGCCTTCAACTTAATCGCGGACACCGTTATTTAAGCATGTTTCATGGTATTTAACGAATTTGTGATTTGTGCGCACTGTTTAAAAAATATAAACGTACATATATATATATATATATATATAATATATCTTTCCATCCTTAATTATCATACTATGTACAGCAGTGATAATGCGCGTTATCGTATCATATTTATTATACAACCGCGTCGTTCTCTTACACCGTACACTTGGATATTCATCGATCGACTAAAAAGTAATTGGCACGAATCGACGATCGATCGAACATTATTTATAATTAATCATCCGTGTAAACCAAAACATCTTTCCAACTCACGTCCATAGAATCTTGCATACTCGGCCGACAGTTACGATTTATCACAGAATAACACATTCATTGTATTAATGACAACGCAATTTTCACACCAGATATCCCTGTGCTCGATCTTCTTAACGATTGGCTGGCGTCCCTTGACCAATTGTGCACCAACAGCAAACGTATTAATATATCGAGAAAAATGTTTTCTTCCGACGGAGATTAGAAACATTGGAATCGAGCACCGTAAGAACGAAGATAATTTCAATACGATTGATGGCCGGTACCGCTCTCCGTTTCTTACCTGTCGTGATATGTCTTGGAAATATCGCTACGAGATGCTTCGAAAAACGTACATCTCGTAGCGTCGATCCTCTGATTAGTCTCGGTATATAGAGAAATATTTGACAGGTCTGTGAATTTTTTTCCAATGAAATTCTTATTTATTTTCGTCGAATCGTTCGATAAATTTCGTCCTTTTACAAGGAAATCTGTTTAAGTGAAAATATCAATTACGATAAGTGAAAATTAAGTTGCATATTTTCACGTAGAATTCGCGCAAGCGCGGTATTTACATTTTGATATTTTTCAAACGGTAAAACAGCGATAAGAGAACATCTCAAATACGAACGACTGCTTGTCCAGTTGAACAGACAAAATTTATCCAACGATTTTTCCTTATTTCTCTCGTACAAAAATAATACGATATAACGCAATACAATAACGAAGCGTTAAACGCTTTAGTACAGAGTGATCGAGAGCTTACCACATATACATAGATCGTTCTTATATTACATCGCGACGGTGGTATCTACACGCTTGCACGGACAATGACCGAATTTTTCAATTGCTCGTGCATTACGTTGCAAATATACCGACAACCTGAACGGATGAAACCGATTCACGACTTTTCCGAAGCTGATCCAATGAAAGCGATACACCGACATTTAGCTTGAAATTGTTAACAGTAACGAAGCGTGTGATCTTTTCCACAAGCGATACGATATCTCCTTTGAATCGGAGTGCAAATATATATGTACATACATACATACATACATAGAGCCAATATAATCTTTAATAAAAGATTGCGTATAACAATTACTGTACAAGTTAATCAAATTTATTTTTCAAATAATCGCCTAATTAATTTTTAGCACGCGCACATGTGCAAAGATTACGATCTGCTTTCCTTCGTTATCAGGTTAAATGCGACCTAACCGAAGTCGTATCAACGATATAGGATTCGACAACGACGAAGATTTGTAAATTTATCCCAACGTAAAAGCAGTAAAATATTATTAGCAAAATTGATTTATTCGCAATTCGTTACGTTATACTTTTAATTTCGTAATATACGTCACGTATTTTTTACTTAGTTTAATACATAGAAATAATTATTACGTTACAGGTTCTCCGATATCCTAAGAAGAAACAAAATAATATCCTTTGCTTCGATTTTTATCTTACCATATTTACACGAAGACTGCTCTGTACATCGATAATGTTATCACATTAAAATTTTATTGAAATGTGAAAATTATGATGTTCCCATAAGAAACAAGCCTAGAGAGAGAGAGAGAGAGAGAAACAGACAGAGAGCGAAATTTAACGACAGCATACTTATACAAATGGGAAAGGTTCGTTTAAACATTGATCGATAAATTTTACCGAAAATTATCTACGATCGCGGTAAATCGATGACATTACGAGCATCTGTTAAAAGTAATCACGTACTTTTTCAACGAGGAAACCAATCGAAACGCGTTATAAAACCTGCATCTTACGATCAACAAAATTGCGTTAGTTTCTAGATTTAAGAAAGTAAAAGACATATAAATCGTAGAATTATTTCCTATTCCCGTGATCGTATTAAATAAGATCCGTTGATCAAAACGTTGAAACTGAAAAACCGATCTAATACCGATACTCGACGATTATTCACCTACGCGAGAAACATCGATGATACGGTCGATAATATATGCGCGCAAATGTACAGCACAGTGTTATACATATACGATACGTATAGCAAAGAAGTAAGTTCGATGAGTTGGAAACTGCAGTTGTCCGATCGATCTCTTCTTTATCGATCTGTTAGCCTATGCGTGTGAATCTGTTTTTTCGTTTGCTAAATATAAGCGAGTATAATTATATTCACGACATCTTAGGATATTCGAAGCGATGAAACGTTTGTTACAAAGGAGACGAGCTCGGAATAAGATTCGACTATATATGTACAAGTTAGTCTTATCACTTTGTAATACTCTAACGCATTTGGCAATCAATTGGCAATTTTCTTAATTAACGGTCAACCGACATCGTTGTATAGTACACGACTTACAATTCAGTAATTTTTCATTGCAGTTACAAATTTGGTAAAAAGAGAAATGAAATTTTACGCTATCACATTTTTATTCTACGTGACGTAAATTGGAAAATCGTAGAAAACGAATCTATAATCTGTAACACTTGAGTCGTTAAATTTGCCAATACTTGCTAATAAAGCGGATCGGATGGTAATCGTTAACTCGTTGTTGTTTAGAACGGTTTATCGATATTATCGGTCGATAAGTTATCGTGCAAGCTGAATTAAATTATACGACTTTAACGTACTTCTCTACAATTTGTATTTGTATTCCGTTTACGCGATAAAGAATCTCGATAGTATTTAAGCTACAGGCATTTAGGCGAAATTTAAAGATAGAAAAATGCGTGCACGCGAAAGATGTGAAACATCGAGGGCACACCAACCGATCGATAAAAGAACGTCGACTCGATCGGACATTTTTCTCTCTGATACAAGTACGATCGCGTGTTTTACGAATCGTTCTACATACGTGCTTAAGCGATATAAAAATGTTTCTCCAAAAATACATATGGGCAGTGAATTTCAATCCCTTTGTCGGTTCTTTTCTTTCTCCGTTACGGGGAAACCATCACGGGGAAACCATTACGGGGAAACCATTACGGGCAAGTCATTACGGGCAAATCATTACGGGCAAATCATTACGGGCAAATCATTACGGGCAAATCATTACGGGGAAATAATTACGGGGAAAGCAGGTAATCGACTTGCCTGTTGCTCTTAAACATCTAAAAATTTATCGATCACGCCTACTTTTGCCTGGCTTGTAAATAGAAAATTAAGTACACGACTTTGTAGCATCGAGCAAATCCCACTCTAAGTACTCTATCTTTAAACGCGTCGTCGTTCAACGTTTGCTACTTACTCGATCGTTACTGGTAACTAAGGATTTTCTATCGCTAATATCGAAAAATATTATAAGAATCGTTAAAAAAGCATACGAAATACGTGTATAGGAATCGACGTGTAACGAAAGATATACGTATATGTATAAAGAAACAGGATAAATAGGTTAGTCTTTGATCAGACGAATGATCGTATAAAACTAATAATACTTGGCGATCCTTTTACAAATAAGTAAGTAAATGTACTTGTTACTACGACTAATGCGTACTCATTTCCATTCAGTTCGATGGTAAGTGAAATTAACAACGAGTCATAGATTTCACTCTTTTCCTCGGACATTTGGCTGTTGATATTCTCTAAATCGTAGCCCTATTAATCGTCTAAATTGTATAAAGTTTTGTTCTTGAAACTCTCGCATGGAAGAGATTTGTTCACAGTTCGATGGTCGTTTGGTTTACCTTCTTTTCTTTCTTTTCCTTCTTTTCCTTCTTTTCCTTCTTCTTTTCTTTCAACAAATTAGTCTCACATTAATAATAAACGGCACGAGACGTTGACGACGATGTCAAAGAACGAACGATCTACGCTATAATTAACTTCAGAACGATATCGCGATCGTCGTTTCGAATCGACTGTTAATAAGTAAATATGTATATTATACGGATCGTCGAATGATTCTTGTGAAAAGTGATATGATTTCTACGAAGATGCGAGTTTCTTGTTCCCACTGACGTGTCTTTTTCCTATCATGGAAAAAAAAGGAAATCGTTCTTCTCTCTCACGTTTCTGACCTTCCCTTTTTTTTCATTCTAGGTAATGTTTTACATTTAATTTGCGTCTCTACTACGGCCCTTGGACGGATAGTTGCCACTCGCGATTTGAATCGGCAATTGTTGTTCGCAGAGCCAATTCTCGTCGGGTTCCCAACGAGTCATATTTAAATTTACAACGAAATTTTAGAATTTTAGTGTTAGAGAAACAAGCGAAAGATTTGATAATAGATGCCATGTATTTATCATAGTTTCACGGATCGTCTTAAAACGCGTGTAGATAAATAATAGTAAAAGTTTATTGATCAACGGAGAATAATTTATATAAGTGGAAACAGACGAAAACGAAAAAAAAAAAACAAAATAAGAGAATATTTAAATGTCAAATAAACGTTCGTTTGAAAATAAGATTGAAAATTCGTAAAACTATTTTGGAAAAATTGATCTCTCGATTAGATCTTACGACTCGTAAATGACGGATCTACGTATTTCTATGAAAGCGATAATTACATAGAGAAAGATGCGTCTACTAATTTTACTTAGTAATTACACGCGGAATAAAAGAAAAATAAAATATAATAATAAGCGGAACGAAAAGAACGTAGGATCAGAATCAGGGTTTTCCAGCATTTGTCATTTTTTGTACGAAAGTGGATTTGTTGCAAACCGAACGTCTCGATCGAAACGGTGGCAACCCATTGCGGGATACGCATCTTACAATCCTTAAGATATGCAACTTGGACTTATCTACATCACGATAGGTACCTAAACGCGAGCATCGATCGCGTCGACGTGAAAATCGAGGCAGAAACGTTCTCTCGGCGAGACATCGAGATCGAATACGTCAAAATCGTCTAATTAAGTGGAAAATAAAACATCGATTTATATTTACACGGTGAGACAGGTGAACGATCGAACGTGCGTTGCGATCCGTAGGAATTCATTACGATGCTACCTCGTCGTACGTTCTCTCGTTGCGAATACTTGTTGCCGAAACGTACCGTCTTTAAACAATCCTTGAAAAATAACACCATCGTTGTTGCGTTTTCTATTCTCTTTTAGTCTACCTTCGATTTAGTATGCTTCGATAAAACGATCCATTTTTAAAGCTATACGCGTACAGCTGCCTTCGATCGAATTTTCTATGCGCGTTACGAATCATCTGCGTCTGAAACGTTTCAGAGAATTCCATCGTCGTTCGTTAAAGTGGCCCTTTCAGCGTCCTTGTCCATTTTCCACCTCGGTCATCGTAATTCGATTCCTTGGCTAGTTACTTTCGACGTGTTCCATCGTCTTGCTCGAGAAACGAAATTCCTCTTTTTACATGGCTCGCGAAACGAACGTGTCGAGTATGATGTCGAGGACAAAGGTAAACTACGTGGTCGTCTACCACGCGAAAAATAGGAATAACGTTTTCCTTCGCATCGATCGATCGAGACACGTCTGTCGCTTTGATGTTTCGACGGTGACATCGAATCGTTGATACTTTCGTTCGGTCGACCAACGTTCTCATCGTGAAAGTTCAACGTAAACGTGCGATTATCCGTTTATGCGATATAAACGGATTTGACATTCGCGCGAAACATCTTCGACCACGCTGCTCTTTTTTTACCAAGCAAAGTCGCGAGTCGTCGCCAAAGAAGGAAACACGCGTCATCCTTCTTTTAACGTCCAGCGCTGATTAATCAGTTTTCTCCTTTACAGCACGTTTACAAGCATCGTATGGCTTCGTGCTATCGTATTACCGAATTAACTTTCTTAACTATCGACTATCGACTATCGATCGAAACGAACCGAACGAAAACCATCCGGTCGACGATTACTCTTCGCTTTTACACTCTCGCTTTCATTACCATTTTCACGCTTTAGATAACACGTAATACTATTCTTCGTACGGTGCGCTGCACCTCTTCAAAATACCTCTAAAATATCCTCGTGTTCCTGCATGAGACGAGGTATCCGAACATCACATTCCTGATTCTGCTATTCCTTCGTCGTCTGTAAAAATACACGAGAACGAGAATGAAACGTTTGATTAATTTTACTTAATTCCAAACTTAAACGCTTAAACGCTTAAATGCTTAAATGCTTAAATGCTTAAATGCTTAAATGCTTAAATCGAATAAAAGATCATGCTATTTGCGATCATAGAAACCAATCGTAAAGCTGTTTAATCGAATGCGGCAAATTAAATTTGTTATATAAATGAGCTACTTTTCATTAGCTATTTATTAGTCACGTATAATTTATTATAGCGATTGTCCGTAATTGTTCGTATCGTTAAATGACAATTATACATACTAATTATTGGGAATTAGAAAACAACAAGCTTTTTTCCCTTATTTTTCACCGTTGAACGTTTCGGTCGTTGATGGAAAAAATTCTGCTTGTTGCTAGGTCGAGAGATAATTTTACAGTTTCTTCTCCGTAAAAGTTTTACGTGCAAAAAAAATATTTAACTCGTAGACGTTTCAGCGATTCTATTCGCTATTTTTCTTTTTACACGGATCACCGAGAATGTCATGCATCAAACACTGTATAAGAAAGATGTAACGCGTACGAAAAAGTAAAAGATCCGTTCCTTTACAAACAATAAGTTATTTACGAATAGATTTTTCTTCTTCGGACTTGAAATCAGCCCTTTGACATTATAAATTATCTGTCAGCGAAACGTTATAAATCTATATTTATAAATTTAAATTTATACGTGGGAAAAAAGAAAATTAGATTATCTTTTGTAAATTTGGCGAAACTGTGAAAGAATAAAACAAAACGATTTTGTCGTTTGCTACTTAAACTCGCGATTATTAGAAATCAAAAGGATAGCGGAACTAGTCTATGACGTTTACTCTTGAAATGGATCGTATATCGATCAACGTGGTTGTTGTCTGTACCTTCAAAACGTACGTGCCACTTTCTATCGATTAGCTTTCATGCCACGTGCATGGGTAAGACTAGTCGTCGCATGCAACACGCTGTACAATAGCTGAGAAATAGAAAACAGGTCGAAAATGAAATAAGCGAGGATCGAAATTACCATCGACGCCGGAATCGCAGTTCGAGGGTCACCTTTCCTTTTCATCCTCAGCAGAACTCTTTGTGTTTTCAACGGAGCTTCGATTCTTGCCTGGATTCAAAGGGATTACGAGGTTGGAGAAGGAAAGTGATTCACTACGTACGGATGTGATACGATTTACCAAAAGCAACAAACACTTTTGCACGTGACACAAAACCGAATGTATCTTTTCTTTTCTTTTCGTTCTCTGGTGTTAAAGAAACCGTAAAAGTCAAAACCATTGCTACACCGTCACCGTCGCCACCACCAAGCCTCTTACGATTCACACCCGAATCGTTAATGATTCTCTTCTTTTTATATCTTGCTTGTTACTAAAATACTATTTATACGCTGACTCGAGCTGCCGCTCGAAAGTTTGTCAACGCTCGCCTGTATTTGCTAAAATGCAATTTAATTATAGAATTACGAACGAACGAAAGCTGTCATAGAGTATTACGACAGGGTTACGTTAATTAAAAACCCGGTATCTGTAACGTAACTTCTCTAATTACACATCGCTGTTACGCAGTTCTCTCATTTAAGCGGTTCATTATCCTTAGCTGGTAGAACAAGATACAACGAATATTTTCTTTAAATGCAAGTTAAAATTTACATATTGAACGGAAAGGCGCTTCGTAATTTACTTGCACGCCATTAAATCATATACTTTAGTGACATTCGTAGACTATCTATCTTAGTAGAAATGGACCGTTTAAGTAGCGTCCACGTACTTACGAGCGGCAGCGAACATATTTAAAAATAATTAAGCGATGAAAACTCGAGTTCGTAAATTACCGAGATCAAGAGACGAAGAATTACGATGGAAATTTTAAAACGATGGATTCACTTTCTCCTCCAAAGCGCATATCTCGCACTTTGGCGGATGTTTCGTCCATTGCGAATCACTCGTGCACTACTGTTCTCTGTTTGTAACGATTTGACTCACGCAAAAGAGAAAAATGCATCGGTCGTTCAACAAAATAAAGCAATAAATATCCAAAGTTACGTTTCAATGAATTTCTCTCCTGCACATTTACTTCCGATACTTTAAGATAAAATATGCCCGAGTTTTTATATACCATGTACATATATTAAAATATCTCTTACTTTTATTCATTATATATATATGAAAATGCATTCATAAAGCGAATAATAGCATTTACAAAGGTGAATTATATTTAGGAAATAAGTCGAGCAAACTTTTATCATCGACGTTCTCGCATTTTTCCCTGATTCGAACATCGTTAACTTAAATTTCCATTGTAAGAAGCAACTCTTCTTTATTTCGCGGATCTTCGAGCATCGTTTCTATTAACGTATAAAATATAACGAACACACCTCGAATTCGCTAAAATTACCAAATCGTTGAACTCTGAAAAATGAAAACTCACCTTCGAAACCTTGGTTGTCGTGAATCTCCCGTGGTGGCCCTGTCATATCTTGACCTTCCAGCACTGCCAGAAGACACTGATGTATACAAATGTACTGTTGTTCCGTTTGGACCATCCAAACACGCTCCTTTCTCATTGCCCAGACTATTCCAAAGATGTCGACGTACTTCGATACCAAAATCTGTTGAAGTATTCTGTCCAAGGTGATGAACGTACCGCTGCGACCAACCCCTGCGCTGCAATGGACGACGATAGGCCTTTGATCTGGCCTAACTCTCTCTCTGAACGCCCGAACGAATCTGGCTAACGTTTGAGGCGGACTTGGAACACCAAAGTCTGGCCACGTTGTGAAATGGAAGTGCTGAATGACTCTCTTCACGTCTCCCTGTCGAAGAAACGTTTACCTATTTTTCTTTTCCTCCTTCTTTTTCTCTTTCCCTTTTTCTCTATAGGTATTCCACAGTATCGAAAAGCATTAATTTTCTAAAAAGCAGCCAACGAAATAGATATTTGACAAAAATAATAACCGACTATGCAAAGCTAGAAAGATAAAGGAAACAAGATATACGTGTTTTAACGTTACTCGTCCGTTGATTCGGTAGCTATATCAGTCGCTTAAAAAGTATACGGATGCGTACCTCGATGAAACACGTACGTCTTGTCCTTCTTATTTTTCTTAGTTTTCCGTAGTCGGACTATCATTTTTTAACAAATATTTATTTTATTTCATAAGGAATCGCCTATATGCGCATACGTATTATTTTAACGAGTCTTTCGTTTTACGAATTATATATCGTTGTGAAAACATAAACTTTGAGAAATGTAGAACGACAATACGGTCTTGGATAGCCTTTTTATTTTTAGTCTAGATACGAATCGGTAATATCGCGAAATTTAGAAACACGTAACTTCACGTGCTTTCGTAAGAACGAAGCACGTACGAAGCAAGTACGAAGAGTCGAAGATACTAAACAGATTCTATTATTTTTTCTTTTCTATTTTCATACACGATATGATATAGAAAGAATTTTATAGGAATAACAGATGTTTCCTTACTCTGCACAACATGAATTCCGTGATACTCCAATCGGGATAATGCGTTTCGTTTAATATCGTGACGCAAATGTCTCCGTAATAAACGGGATGGGTATCCATAGGCCAATAGTGATCACATTTTTCTCTGCCCTTTTCGATACATCTTGTTAACATTACGATGGCTCTGCTGTTACTTTCCCACACCATTCTCCAGAAATCGTCGCGAGTCGAGTGTAAAGGTCCTTGTGTGACGATGAATTCTCTTGGAGAATTGTGACCCTGGTGCATAAAATATACCTATTACTTCAAATCTTATTTTCACTCAAGTTTATCGATTTCTCAAAGAGTAACGCGGACTAATCTATAAGCGACACTCTATCCATTTGTAATATTAAAATACAAGATAAGCAAGCAACGAAGATATCGATGAATCCTTAGGTCGGGCACGACGAGTTAACTCGTCGTTGAAAAATCAGCCATAATATACCGAGAGTCAACGTATCGTTCCCTCTTTGTTTTCATTGCGTTGGTGCGATGTTTCGCCACTTTCGTTTTATCCGCTAGATCCTGACTCGTTGTTGACTCCAGTCGTAACGTCGAAAGTATCGATGTAGCTATTTACAAGCCATCGCGTTTTTAAATACAATTTTCATCGATAATCTTTCCAACCGCGTAAATCCTTTAAATTTCAAAATTCCAAATGCGACGGAGAAGTTCAAACTTACGGGAACGTAATTGGCGTTAATATAATCAGAACCCTCTTCGTCGTCCACAGGTTGCAGCTTAAATCTGCTGTGATCGTAAGGTAAAATATTTGTGAAACGATTCTTTGGCCTGTTGCACGGTAAATCTGCAGCTGTGCACGGTTGGTCCCTTCCGACGTGCTTCAGTTCTTCGAATTCTTCCGAAAAACGGAAGTCGGAATCCGCCGACATCGTGCGATAATGTTCCGAAAAATCTTCTATCTTAATTGGCCGACTGTAAGGAAGAGATTTAATTATCGCTCGTGATCGATTCGCGTTGCTTTCGCTTGACAATTTGACAAATAAATTCCACAAATCGAACACGAAAGACTCTTTGGACGACTTCAAATGAACTCGTAACTTTCGTACACCGCAACTGCCCGATTACAGAATTAAGTTTCCCGCCTTTCTTCTTTCTTTAATTATTCGTAAAATTAAATCGAGAAATCAATCGTTATTGCGCGGTACGGTACAAATGATACGTCAATTTATATTAAGCTTGACAGGACGTTATCCCTCTAGTTGGCATATAGAAAATATAGAGATTTAGAACGAATCTTTGCTCATAACCGACGACCGATTTCATCGAAATATCTAAAACTCGCGATCCTACTTGCCTAGTGTCGATCACGCTATCTGGCAAAGACAAGTTGTCGGTGGTCCTCGTTTCAGTCGTTTTACGTCCTTGACTTCTTCTTCGCCTCACCAGCAGTCCGATGCCCAATAAGGTCAATAAGAGTACTATTGGAACCGTGACACCAACTATGATAGCCGTATTGTCCTTATCTGTTTCGAATAAAATATCACGATTATCCGCCGTGTATAAGTTTTTATAAGTGCACGTTCTACGTTTGGTTTTCGATCGTGCGGAATTTGAATCGCGTACTACGGAAAATATAATACCGTTGTTTCTACGTTTTCGTAATCGAAATATTAAATACGTTGACCATTCTAAAGAGATTTAGAAACGTCGAAGGACGCGTGTGAATTAACAGAAATCAATAGGTAATGAAGGAACTGCGTCTTATTGATCTAGATTGTTAATTTAGAATCGTAATGGATCGTAAATTTATAATTAATTATTTGTTTATTTCTATTACTTTACCTGCCAGCAGCAATCCTTGAGCAGACATGTGCATGAAATAACGAGGCATGAATTTAGCAAGCTTCCTATATAGCTATGTCGTAACAAGCAGACTCCCATGGAGAGGGTTTTTAATCTAGACGTCGAATTTGAAACGAGACTGTACGCGAGACAAAGTAAAAGAAAAATACATTCTTAACGAAGGAGGCAAAATGACGTATCTTTGTCGCGTTGTCGTTCCGTAAATTAGAAGAATTTCCTAACATCGGCGAGTCACGCCCTCGCACGAACACAGCGCGTTCTCACCTGTTTGAATTGGAAAACTGTAACTGGTGTCCGTGAATTTGTCCGGCGCGGTGAACGCTCGAACTTTTACTCTGTACGTGGATCCAGACTTCAATGGCCCGTTACAGTATCCAATCTTGTTGTCGCAATTCTCGCTACCGATCGTGAAATCCTCCACGGAGCCGTTTTTGAAAGGATAGTAAGGTTCCATCACCTGCGAATCAAACACGCATCGTAATCGCATAAACGTCTTGCTAATTCCATCACGTTTTTTGTGATTCTGATTTACGAACTATATTACCGGTCTATCTTCTATGATAGACTAAAATTAAGTCTTCTATAGTAAACTGCAAAAAAGAAAAAAGAAAAATGGAGAAAAAGACGTTTAAAGAGGAGCGGTGCTCCGAAACAAAGTTCAGCAATTAATCGTAAACGGTTCGTCGATATCGAAAATGATCAAGACGATTACTATCTGTAAAGTAATTATTTACATTTATTTAAACGTCCACAGGCTCCCTAGAGCTACTAGATATAGGTTTCGCGTAAAACTTTAATTTTCCAAGTTGAAGATCGTTTCGACATCGTGTTATTTTACGTATCCGAACACGGATAACTTTGAAAGTTCCGGAAAGAGCAACCTTGGAAAAAATATCGATTTCGGTCCTTTCGTATTATTCGCCTTACGCGGGAAACGATTTTCCATCGCTGGACTTTTTCCATCGCCAGAATTCAAAGAGACATTTAGGTGGAGACGTTACTTGTACGGTCCACCTGACCACCATGTGTACCGACCGTATAACGATATAATTATATGCCCTATGTAACGGCTGACAGCAAAAGAACGATCATTACCTGCGTAACTATTTTTCTTGTGTTCGCGATCAAATTTTTTAGAACATCCATAGTATAACTGGAGTAATCGTACGTCAACGTTCATTTATCCGTATTCCATCGAAAAGAAAAAGGACACGTTCGACAAACTCATAAACCGAAAGAAAAATGCTTCGACTCCATAGTAAGCAAAACTTAACTATAAAAAAAGTTGCATTTTTATTTGAAATCTTTTTTCACGCGGAAACGTTTAATCCGAGAAACTTCTACGAACGAAATCAGACTTGTTATTAGCAACCACGTTTCTCGTCTCATTTGCAACGATTATACGACGATCACTATCGGTAGAACTCAACCGTCAAATAAAAGTTTCCTCGTAGAGTCAATTCGCGCGATACTTCTTACGATTCTGTATTTCTTACGATTGTATTTCCCTGACTTCTACGTAGCACATAGGTGCTACCTGTTCCATTTCTACGCGTTTCACCATTACAACGTTCGAATATTTTGTTTCGGCCTCGTTAACTCGTCTCTTTAACGACAACTAGAAACACGCACGCTCGCCCATCGACTGTTGCACGCCAAGACGCACATACGACGCATATACGTACAACGCATAATGCAACGATCGCAGAAACGTTAATTGTTTATGCGTGGTCTCGAGTCTACTTGTTTGTTCGTGATCTTGCAAGCCAACGAGTTGTAACGCGTTGCATTAATTATTTTACATCTCGATTGCAATATCATTCGCCATGTCGATGACGCATCGCATCTCGTCGCTCGATTTGCAATGAAAAAGCTTGACGTAACCGACGAGTATGTGTCTTCTCGATGTCATTCGGATTTCCTTCTATTACCTTGATATTTGTTCGCGCGGTACTTGGATCGAAGAACCGCGTTAAAAAATGATATGATGTTCCTATCGCTTCCATTTGTTATTTTCCTCTTTACCGTTTTCCAATTGTTTCGTTTAACGTAGAAAAATCATAGGAAAAGCGATTAAAAGCACTTCTAGTTAATTACGGATCGAAGCAATCTGTACGTTTGACGGGAGTAAGGTAAATACGTAAGTTAGCGATAACGTTTCCACAAAAATTATTATAGACTTCCGAACGTCGATTTAATTTTTTAATCTAACCACTCGAACATAATCTCGTGGAATTACATAAACTTTCGATTATTTCAAAGAATCTATCGAATTCAAGCCCGAAACCTAACGGAATAATATCTATATCTGGAATAGAGATATTCTTAAATATTGGAGAAATTACTGGAATATTCTTACCTGATACGGTGGCCAGATGCTGTACGCCTGGACATCCCTCCAGCTGGGCATTTCCAAACCAGAGGCGTTCTTGCTGTCATCTTCGGCCACGATGATCGTGTAAGACGTAACCGCGCCATTCTGCTCGCTGAAATAGTTCTTCCGGAACCGTATTTGTATCGTGGTACTGCTCCTGCACACTTCGGTTGGCACTACTTGAGTGGACGGTTTCGGCGGTGCCAGAATCGGCATTTTCTGCTTCCACACCGCCTCGGGACCAAAGCCGATCCTCGTTTGCGCTTGAATCCGAAAGATGTACGTTTTTCCAGGTATGAGAGACTTGACGATGCCGCGATACTCGTTTGGCTTGAAGTCCTGCATTTGAGTATGAGCCGAACCCTGATGACAGTAATAAGAAACAACGCGTTAATTTAATCCGATCGCGCATTATTCACACCGGCCGAACTGTAATTCCGAAGCAATGGAAGGTAAAAAGCTAACAAACGTAACACAGCGCACTAGTCTACTCGAGATATGTTTTAAATTAATTAATTTTCCGCCAACGTGTCTGAATACTTTCATATATAGAGAATAACAGACGCGTTATTAATAGTAGGATAAATGGATTTATAATTTCATTCGAAAAAGAGATAGAAACAATCCGAAAGTCTTCGAATCGCTACATCCTTCGAAGAAACCATTCGATTTTGTCTAATAAAGTTCTTCTCTATCTTTCACTGTTTCGCGGTTATAATCTGTCCCGTTTGTTCGCGATCTATTTACCGTTTGTTAACGTAAAACACATGTAGTATCGAACCTAGAAACCTAGCCATTAAAAAATTTATATCGATAAGAAAGATACGCTTACCTCCAGCCCATACGTGATCGTATATTTTCTAATGATTCCATTTTGTTCCTGACTAGGTAACGACCACTCGAAACTAATATCGCTAGGCTGAATATCCGTAGGATGAAACTTTTCCACCTTGCCAGGATAAGATTCGCTTGTTGTAAAACTTGCGCTCACGGGATTCGATATTCTCAAATAAGAGGACGCCGTACCGGAACGTACTACCAACGTAAAAGTATAATTTCTGTGCGGCTTCAAATCCGAGATGGTTATTAAATTCGTGCTCGTGACATTTTGAATATAATTTTCCTCTGTGTTTATATATTGAACTTCGAACGCGTCGTACTGTCCACGCGGAATATCCCAGGTTAACGTAATTCTTGTATCGTTCACCTCTATTGCTTGAATGGACGTGACTGGTTCGGGATCTGAAAATAGATTTCGCCAAGTTACCAACAAAAGCAACCATGCTTGCCAGCCATAATTCACCTATTTATATTACGCGTCAAATTGAATTTAAAGTGTTTCGGAGAGACGTAAACTACAAGTAAAATCGGTACTTTACGATACAAACAATGGTAATTGTTTTCTTCGATTCTCTAAAATAAACGGACGACAAATAGACGATAATCTCGAAACTTTTCTTTTACTTCGTACGATATCGCGATAGACGCCATTGGGCAAACGATTGAAATCTCTCGTTAACTCGCTTACTATTAACTCTATGACGAATCGGCTAATTTCAAGGCTACAACAACCATCGATAGATTTTCTAAGATAACAGGAGTCGAAGCTGGCTTTCTTCAAAATTCTTACTTTCTATTCATTTTTCCATCGCATACGTTGCGATTCCGAACGATACGTTGCGTTTCGTCCATCGTTTTACTCCGTACGGTGTTTTTTAAACCATAAATTTGTCGAACAACGAATCGTGAGCTATCCAGGATCAAAGAAATATCGTACGTTTACGCGTCTTTAAAACATCTTTAAAACGCGGTCAATCTCGATTTCTTAATAACAATTCGCCTCTCTGATTTTGTCGTCTTTCATAAGGAAAGGAGATTATTCTCGAACAATTACCATTAATTCTCCAGGTTCTTATCTTTGCATCGCAACGATTTAACCATGGAAGAATACAATTCTGAAATACTACTTTCCCAACACATTTTCAGACTAAAATGCGCTTGAAACGACTTACGAGGAAGATAACACAGTTATTTGGAAAAAGTTCGCTTAAATCGTTATCTCTTTACTCTCGTTGGTTAATTACATTCACGTATGATTTCGAGCATTATGAGCAAGTTGAACTTTGACGAAGAGAAAAGCACCACGTTCTTAAGTGGAGTTTCGTTGGAGTTCGTACTGTCTCGATGTACGCTTCAATAGGCATTATTAACACAAGCTGCGTAATGAACATTTCAAACGAATATAGTATCTCAATATCGAGTTCCGTTACGAAACGATAAGTAGAGGCTTCACGCAATTAACCTGTGTTAACTGGGTAAATTGATTCAAACCTTAGCGTTTAAACGTACCTATCGGCAAATTAAAACTAAACCTCTTCTTCCTACAATACAAAATATAATCACAAATGTTAATTTTCATAAAAAAAAATGTTTAATTTTACAATTTTATTTGAGATGAAACGAAATTGTTCGACTTTGGTCATTTTGGAATAAAAATCAGCGAATCGTCGTTTTCTTTTCTTTTCTTTCTAATTTCGTAATTACATTTGCCACTACGGCTAAACTTGTCGACCCTCGTCGCTTTTCGAATCGCAATTAACTTTGCCAATTTTTAAATTTCGCGTATTCGCTACTGCCTGAATTTACTTTTACGCTCGTGCATCGAAAAACTCTAATCACAGTGAAATACGTGAAGATGCTTCTTCACAGGCGAAATACTCACAAAGTCGATCCTGCCTAAGCAAAGGTCTGCTCTCCACGTTATCGCTGACAGTCCAAACTGTGACGTTGTACAGTTTACCAGGTATAAGGCCCGTGAACGTCACCTTGGTGTCGATGTCGTCGACCATCCGCTCCTTCGTCGTGTTGTTCTCGTCGCTAATCCGAAATCGATACAAATCGAACTTGGATGACTGAACGGGGGTCCGTGTGTATCTCAATGTTAACGAGTCGGGCTGATCCTGATCGACCACCACAACGACTTCCGATTGGATCAGCGGCACTGAATTCGACAGACTCGTGTTTTTTTCTTTTCTTTTCTTTTCTTTTCTTTTCTTTTCTTTTCTTTTCTTTTTTCTGTTTTCTTTTACAGGCAACATTTTTCACCGCAGCTTTAATCACGTTTCTCTTTGTTTGGATCGACTTCGAACAAATTTACTCTTTTACGTTTAATACAATTTCCTAACGTTTTAAATTTCCTTCTTGTATTTGAAATATATACGATTGGTTTACTCGACGAAAGACAAATCGAACGGCTAGAACGAAGTTAACTACAATAGATACAAGATCTCTCTCTATCTTTCTCTTGTACGTGTAATCAGAATTTCTTACTGTATTCGCGATATCTATGTTGAAAATGTTGTAAAATTAGATTATTATATACGATAGGTTTTTGGTTAAATGCTTTGACGCAAATAATCGAATGCTTCAATGTTTAAATAAAGTAATTTAAACGTGTTACATATCGTAGGATCTCGGTTAAACAGAGATAAAACAATGCATTTTCCAATTACTCGAGATTATATGTACACGTTATGTCAACGATCATAAATTATTTTACGGAATAAGATTGCTTCTAAGATGTTTGCACGTGTGACAAATGCATTTAAAGGTGTCACTGTATCACGCGGCACACACGCGATTAGTAACGAAATAACCATGAATGGTATTGATTCAAGTATAGGGTTAGTACTCGTGATAAAGCAAATTTTGACTATTTCGGTGAAATAGTTGGACAATCCATCGAAAAAGAGAAACGTAGCCATTAGTTGAATTACACGAGGATTGCTGCGAGAACAAACGAATAATAAGACTTACTTGTTCTAGTTGTTAGATTGGTGATATCGCTGAATAGATTATAAGAGACCGTGTAGATTACAAAGGAATATTGAACACCTGGCATCAGATCGCCAACAAGCACCCTTTGCACTGAATTTTCTTCGAAAAGAACGCTAGTCACGTCGTTACTCTCTGTGACGTTTTTGCTACGTATGTCTTGAGGGTTTTCGACTGGCCACCATCTTATCACGTAAGTTTCGATCCTACCCTCTGGTCTTGGCCATTCTAGAGTCACGTTCGTCGAATCGATGATCGGGGTGATGTTAAGTACCGGATTGGGCCCTGAAACAGGATATAGCTTTTCGATTATCGGCGAAACAAGAAAACCAAGTTCCGATCGAAGCATTTGCAGATTACAGAAAAGAAATACGATGTAGCGGCTCGTCAAAGTATTTCAACGTATCGAAATACTTTGAAATACATTCGATGTTAAATTGTTGCGTTATAAACGCTGTAGCGAAACACGACTATCACGACCGTATTGCTTAAATTTGAATAGAATTTGAAAATATACGTCAAAGCTTTTTCCAGCGTACCAACTTTTTACCAGGTATACGTCCGCGATAAATTACTTACCTTCGTAGATATTTTCGGATCTGTTTCAAATTTTGTCAATGCAATCGCGATAGTCGTGCCTCGTTATACTATCGACGAAATTCCAGAAAGTTTCGTACAATGCATATAATACGTGTATTCATAAAAAAGTTCTATACTTTTGCGAGCTACTGTAAATAGATCATGGATGTATATGCGTATTTAAAAAAGTTAAGTGTACAAAAACGTACAGGATATACATAAGACACACCTTTTATACCTTACTTTGCTTTTACTAAATAAAACTAAGTAAAGGTTCCTTGCTTCTATTAACACGTACGACGATTCTTTGTTCGATGGATATTTGAATCTCAATCTCTTCGAACAGTTTCTCAATTTTTCGAGCTTAATTAATTATCGGCGAGAACGTATAGAACGTGCAAAAACGTTCCATTCCATTAGTCGTAGTTATAAAAATATGAATTTCTAATATATACGTAATAATTAATCATATATGTGTATATACATTTCTTTTTCATACAGACAAAATTGAATACGCTGCAATCAAACTCAGACGTATTATTAAAACTGTCCTGCCGCCTGATTCTATCCCCGTATTTGTGTTTTTCTTATTCACTTTGGCACTTCAAAAATTTCGATTGTCATAACTTTAATTATCAAAATTATAAAAAAAAAAAAAAAAATAGCAAGTCAAAGCATACGAGTATTTGAGCTTTTAAAGAAACTTGATGACAAAAAAGTGATCTCATCTTTCACGAGGGAACAGTTATTTCTATTTACGTATAGCTTCTTACTTTGTTTGCAAAAAAGATTAATGACACGAATAACGTTTTGAAACGCGTAGTTTATTAGTTTATCCGAATCTTCATAGTTTAAAAATTGTAGACTTCGATGATAGCACGATAGTCTGATGGATTATGTAAATTTACTCAGAGTAATCGCAACTATTTAAATTTGATCGACTCGCGAGAGAAAACAGAAAATACAAAATATTAGATAAAATTGTTGAACCAATTCAAAGACAATATTCAATCATTTACTGTTATCTACTATTATTTAAAATTTGATTATTTACTTACGAACTGTATGATTCACTTGAAGGGGATAGAGACTTTCGACTCCGTAACTCACGGTATTCACTTGAATCGTGTATTTCTCTCCTGGGGTCATATCCGCCACTTCCGCTTCCGTTTCTCGAACGCTGGGCAACTTTACCCATCTTGGATCATCCTCCGTTCGATAGCGTATCGAAAATTCGGAATACAACGAATCGGTCGGTGCCTCCCAATGCACGACAACCGTGTTGCTCGTTACCTTCTCGATGCTCAAATTCTTTGGTGGGTGAGGCACTGCGATCGAACAATCGTATCAATTACCACAAGAGAAAAGTAAAACTCCAGTATTGTACATCTTTTAGAGATGTACAGTGACGAAGAAAAATATTGGCAGATACTGGATTTTCCTACAAAATCTTCTGCAAATTTGAAAAACTTACGGTCGCGTATTTGCAAACGTATATAACGTTGTTGCAAAATATCATTATAACACACTATTTCTGCCAAAACGTAAAATTCTCGAAAGAATCAATTGCAGAGCAGTTTTGCAACCGATAGAGAGAAAAAAAGCAGAAATTTAAGTTTCCTATAAGAAATACCCACGAAGTTTCTACGAAACATGCTTCTTTAAAAAGCAAAACCGTCGTCTACCTTTTTTTATCCCCTACGTTGTATATTTGACAAAAATAAAGAATCGTGTGTTTTACGAACTGTCAGAGCTTTACGCGATAAACTATTCCGTGTGACAATACTTTTCATCATCACTGTACAGTATCTTATACTTATATAAATCTATATATATAATAATCTATCTGTATAATCTCTTTATACGTAAGAACGTAAGAACGATTCGCGATCTATCGCACGAGGATATAAGAGACTGGACGTTTTTTCTAATCGTGACAAAACACTGTAACAAAAACTATATCCTGTCGATTTTTTGAATAAAAGTCGTAGCGTTAAAGATGGAATGCTCGATGTATCAATAAGGAATAATCGGTAAACGGGGCGAATCTCTGTACAACTTCTTTCTACGAATAAAACAAAAGTTTAACTTATTTTTACGCTTAACGCATACATCAGGTTACGTAATAAGCTTGTTCGTCTTTCGATGTTAAATTTCGCGGGATATCGTAGAAGCTTTACTAGTACAATATTAATCGTTCCAATACGTAAAAAATTGTTTTTACGAGTAATCGTTAAGTAATTTAAGAAATGTAAATATTCATATACCGTGTGTCGGTTTTATCTAGAAACGTGTAAATATGTCGAAGAGTACGAACGATACGGAAAAATATTTGAAACAAATGTTGTACAGATATTTATTTCGTCTTGCGATAACCTTGGAAAACGCTATAAAGGTGAGGTTTATAATTTTAAACGCGATTTATTTATTTTTTTATCGCATATTCTTGTAGCGTGAAACGTTAAACGCGTTAAAATCTTCAAATCTTGCTCATTAGTGTCTCGTAATACTTGTTGCGTAACCCGATTTTATAATTTTAGTCATTTAAATTTAACGATTTTGAGTTTGAGAATTTTCACGTGATATCATATTTACAGACGGCTTGAAGATAATCGTGTGGTTCGCTCCTTAGACCGTGGCTAATGGCGAAAACTTTAACTTCGTACGCTGCACCAGGATAAAGGTCTTCCAGGACTATATGAGATTCCGTGGTTAACGTAGTCGCGCTCTCCCCGGTATCGTTCCTATTGTGCGTTACTTCAAATTTCTCCTGTCTCGAATTAACGTCGCTCTTCCATGAGATATTCAATCCCATCTCGGTTGGCCTCAAATCCTCGATTATGGGACTCGAGGGTCGTGTGACTTGATATAACACAGTCTCGTTCGATTCGATTTTATTACTAATCGCCTGAACGATTATCGAATAGTTTCTGCCGGGTAATAAAGCTTCTAACGTAACCTGAAAATAAATAATTATACGATGTTACGTAAATATTAGTTGAAACAAATGTACAAAATTACCAATCGACTATTAACGCGTTAAATGGGCCGTCTTTTAATCGATTAAGTTTTAGTTACCACGGTTTTATCCTTCAATACGAAAATATCGTTGAAAGATTGGAAATCTGAACAAAGAATTAAAGCAATTTGAATTTCAAATTCCCTCCTATTTTATAAAACAAAGACATTTAATACTTCGTTACGTATCTACGTATATGTACGTACGTAATTCGGTGTCAGCTTGAAATTACAGTTCTTTTAAAACTTCAAATGCCTTTCGAGTCTTTATATATATATATATATATATATATATATATATATATATATATATATGTATATATTGGAAAGAAAACACGACGTACATGCAAAAAATTATACAGTACAGTATATTTTCGCTAGTCGTTTGAAAAGATCCAATCATCTTGGATCTCGATGATTTATGAGATATGTCGTCGGGTATATGATTTTCCACTACTTTTTCTTATACACGTAACCGTCGCTTCTTAATCTATAGGTTTGATTTTGTTTTCTGTCGGTCAGCCGTCGCTTCTTTATAACCGCGGTCTTAGGCGGCTGACAATCGATACCGACGCGTACGCTGCTACGGCCGCGCGATAAAATTACAGACATATTAGGTTAAGTAAAAAGTTCTGAGCGTTTTTCGCTAGATGTCTTTAGTGAGCCATATCTCACGATGTGCACATCGCATCGAGTCATAGTATACACCGATTTCAAGGTGATATTACGCATCAAAAAGGTTCTTTGTCAGTTTTGTGTTCGGTGAAGCCAGTTGTGTGTTACAGCGTTCGAAAATGGAGATAAAAAAAGAGAAAATTCGATACATTCTTCAGTACCACTACGACCAAGGTGAAAAGGCGGAGCAGGCGGCCAAAAAAATTTGTGCTGTTTATGGACCCAGTACAGTATCGAATGCAACAGCAAAGCGGTGGTTCCAACGATTCCGTTCTGGTAATATGGACGTCGAAGATGAGGCACGCTCTGGTAGGCCAATCGTCGAAAATGTGGATAAAATCATGGAAATCGTCGAGTCGGACCGGCATGTGAGCACTTATTCCATTGCCCAGGAACTGAAGATTAGCCAGAAAACCGTTTGGAACCATTTGCATAAGGCTGGTCTCAAGAAGAAGCTCGACGTATGGGTGCCACATGAATTGACGCAAAAGAACCTTTTGGACCGAATTGATGCCTGCGATTCTTTGTTGAGACGTAACGAAATCGACCCATTTTTGAAGCGGATGGTGACTGGCGATGAAAAATGGGTCACATACGAGAACAACAGCCGAAAAAGATCGTGGTCCAATCGCGGTGGGCCGGCCCAAACGATCGCCAAGCGTGGATTAACGGCCAAGAAGGTTTTATTGTGTGTTTGGTGGGATTGGAAGGGAATCATCCATTATGAGCTGCTCCCATCGGGGCAAACACTTAATTCGGACCTCTATTGTCAACAACTGACCAGACTGAAGCAGGCGATCGACCAGAAGCGGCCAGAATTGGCCAATAGGAAAGGTGTTGTGTTCCATCAAGACAACGCCAGGCCGCACACATCTTTAACGACGCGTCAGAAGCTCCGAGAGCTTGGCTGGGAGGTTCTATCGCATCCGCCGTACAGTCCAGACCTGGCACCAAGCGATTATCACCTTTTTAAGTTTTTGCAAAATTTTCTTGATGGTACAAAACTGGCCTCAAGAGAGGCTTGTGAAAATGAGCTGGTCAAGTTTTTTACCAATAGGGACGAGGACTTCTTCAACCGCGGAATTATGAAATTGCCTTCAAAATGGACAAAAGTAATCGAACAAAACGGCGCATATTTAATCTAAATCGAATAATCTTGACTATGTTAATTTCATCGTCGAAATAAAGCGAAAAAGCGCTCAGAACTTTTTACTTCACCTAATATTTTTCCAAATATCTCGAAACTCGAAAGCGGTAACATGCAAAAGAGAAAGTTGCTCGAAACATTGATTATCGTTAAAACGAATCATCGAGATCATCGACGTCATCGAGCTTTTCGATCGATTCACCAAAATGCCGATATTTTTCAAATTTCCAACGGTTTTCGCTAAACACGAACGCTTCTCTGTCGATAACGAATGACGACAGCCTTTTCATAGGAATCCATCACTATGCATACAACGAAACGCAACCCTGACTCGATAGATACGTTTGTTTCATTTAACACATTCTTCCAATATCATGGAAAAATATTTAAGATACGAGTCACATTGTAAATTATGGAAACGTACATTCCTATGCGATAAATGAAATCTTAATTCGTCGAATCGTACATTTGTTAAAATAAAAGTAAGATAAAATACTTGCCTTGGTCTTATCAGTTGTTAACATATTGCTATCGCCGCCGATCGTAGTTTCCACTTCGTGATACTGAAGCTTATAGCTATCCTGAGTACTTGAATTTTCAGGATGCCAAGAAACTTCGACCATGCCGGTTTTTTCGTCGATGACAGTGCGAAGATCCCGCACGGGCAACGGTTCTAGAGACATATTAAAGTTAAAAGCTGTATTTTAAAAAACGATATATCGAGAAATTTACTAAATTTATCGATTTACTCAAGAAAAATCCTGTCATTCGCCGTTTGCAGAATAACGAAAAGCAAAGACCAGTTTCAGTTTTTCAGAACACCGCGTACGATGATTATTATTGACAGCAACGAGACAATGCATTTGCGCGGCAACGAAATACACGAGGATTGGTAACCGAGAGAGCAAGTTGGTATAAACTCTACGCTAGACGCTCACTAAATAATAGAAATTTCATCGAGTCGTCGTTCGATCCTGTACACATGCTTTACCTGCAAGCAACCAATTTTTTCAGTATTTACTCGCGTTATAATTCACTTCAAAATTACAATATACATCTCGTTAATTTCTTCTCCTTTGCCTTTGATATCGAGCCCCCAGAAAGTTAAAACGGTCCTACGAGAAGGTCCGTACGAATACGTGGAAATTAGACTATATCTCCTCACCCACGAACAAAATTATTTTCAACCGTAATTGCATATCAGCGCTGTAACGACGTTTTATAGCGTTTTATTTATGATAGATCGTACAAGGACGACTACAAACGGGTGGACCGAGTTCAACTTTTCGCCAATCGATCATCAGTTGAGCAAATTTGCATCCGCGCAAAACGACTTGTTAAAATTTTTCGTCGGTCGACCACTTAGTCGACCCGTCTGTAGCCGCCCCTAAGCTGTGTCACCGACTCGACACCGTGCATCGTCGCCTACGTATTTTACACGACGCACGCACAAACACGTCCGACGCGCTCGATCTAACGTAACAAAATATATAATGACTCGGAAAAATATTTCAACGCTTAGAGAAACGCATTCGCCAAGTGTATCATGCGTGTTATATAAACAATTTCTACAGCGTATGACATAATACGACTATCGCGTTCGTATCGTTAGAGTTAAAAAGAAATCGGAAAATGTAGATAAAAGTTACAGGATATTTACCGCAAAACTTTACCCTTTTTTATACTTTACAAAGTTGACAAAATCGTTTCGACGGTTAATTATTTACTATATAATAATAAACCGCGATATTTAGCGAGAGTAAATATTATCGTTGCTCGTTTTACTCATAGCGTATACTAATTCTTAAAAGACAATCACGATCTAATAACAACGCCAAAGACGTCGTTCGATACCAAGAAGTTGAATAACTTTTGTCACTAGCAAAACGTATCTTAATTTTCAAGCGATACTTATAAATTATTTGCCACTGGAACGCCGACTGTACACGTACATGTATACACTCTGTACATCTATACATCTACACAGTGGATTGGGAAAAGATGAAATAGAAACAAAGTAGAAAGAAAGTCGTTGACAACGAAGTAGAAAGTAGGAAAACTTACTTAAAGTAACGTCTCCGTTAGCTGGCCAACTGGTAACCTTTCCCGAGACTGTCTTCACAACCACCTGGTAAGTTTTGCCCGGCTCTAAATCTTTGAATTCCCATTTGCTCTCGTCGTCTCTGTTCCTGGTAACCGGCGCTAGTCTTCTGTTACCTCCCAAAGATATCTGATACTTGTCAAATTCGGAGTTTCCTTCGGGCCGATTCCAGAAAACGCGAAAGGAAGTGGACGTTATGGAAGACTTGTCGAACGTAACGTTGAGGGGACGTAATGGCACCGTTCGATACTGAGCAGTCGTGGGAGCGGAGGTTTCGTCCTCTGACACCGTTTGAACGGAAATATTGTAAGCTCTGCCTGCGGTGACCAGAAATAGGACATCAAAACGACGAGTTACAAAATTTTCTTCGCGCTACGTTAAATTATTTGAATATAATAAAATATCTTACCAGGGACGAGTCCTTTGAAAGCAGCCTGTGCAGGCCCAGGAGGTTCTCCTTCTTTCTCCACGTAAAGAACGGATTCTATGGCATCAGCGGGATCTATACTAACTTTGTAATGGGTGTAAATGCCAGCAGGATAGGGCGGTTGCCAGAGGACTAGCAAAGTCGTCTCGTTCCTAAACCACACGATAAACTTGCCCGGTGTGTTGGGTTCTATAAGAATAAAAGACACGTGCTATCTATACTGTCGTTGATTGGTTTGTAATCGAAATAATTTGTAATCTCGCGGAGCGGAAGCGTAGCGAAGCGCGCGTGTAATTCGATCGACTCACTAGTGGTGAAATTCCTGCTGGTGTACGCCACGCTTTCTTTGGTGTCTAATACGGTGAAAAGCTGAAGAGAATACGTAGCCCCAGGGATGAGATCACGCAGCACATAGGGAACCGCGTCCGCAGGAATGACGCTGGTTTTTGGATTTCCGGTGTCGCTGAAACTTTGCACCCTTAACCGAAAACCGGAATAATTGCCTTGGGCTGGTGGCGCCCAATAAACTATCGCCGTCTTTCCATTTCGCACCGAGACCGTGAGGTTCGATGGCGGATCCGGGGCTGCGAAACAAACGTTTCTCAACAAAAAAACCTATTCATTTTCATTCGATACCCGCTGCCCTGTCCGGTTGTCGCGAGTAATTTGCAAAACCGAGCAAAGAGCAAAGTAAGAACGTGATTAAAAGTCGATCTCGTTAGGAGTTTTAATCAATATCTCGCGATACTTTCGATGCAACGTCTATTTAGATATCGTCTGCTTGATAACTTTATAGACTAATTTCAAGTATTGAAAAATGTTTACGCCGTATCGACTAATTATCGTTACATTATGTTAGATCAGATCAGATTGGATCGAATTAAATTAGATTATACAAATACTTTACAATTACGAAATGGAGGAAACATTTTATCAGGTTTTTGGGTGAATCGGAAGAAAGAGTAAGGAAGGAAAAGTGAGAAAGAGCACACGGAGAAGGAGTTGACGGACGGGGGAATTTCAATAGAATAAAGTAAATTAAAGAGAAAAGAAAAAAAAAAACAGCGGAGAAAGATGGAATCCCGGGGGAAGCATAGAGACGTAGCATAGGGAGAAAGAGAGAGAGAGAGAGAGAGAGAGAGAGAGAAGCGAATAAGAAGGGAGGAAAAATGTTTGCGTTTTGCGGAATTTACTATAGCGATACCGACAGTTAATTCCAACCGCCGATTTTATGTATAGGATTATATATAGATAATATAGATTAATATAGGAACAAGTTGTTCGTTACGTCGATTTCTATGATGTACTTCAAAGTCATGGAAGTCAGGGAGAAGATGAGTTTTCAGCGGTTTCAGCGAAAGTAGATTCCGCCTGGTTTCCGAATAACTCGAACGATGGGTTTCGTCTGAAACACGTATCGCGAGTAAAATTTACGGTACCTGTAGTTATCGACGCAGTCCATGTCAGCCAATCGTGAAGCGTGCTATTGCTATAGTATAACCAAAATTCGTATCTAGTGCCAGGAAGTCCGTCCTTGAATTTGATCACATCGCCGATGTCGGTAGCGGCTATGGTGGTATTTGGTGGCGGATAACCAACGGCAGGACTGTAGTCTAAACGATACCAGGAACCGCCTTGACTCAAGTTTCCTGGTATCTCAATTGCGAGATCCGCCGAATACGTGACCTAAAAAGAACCGATTAACACCTTTGACAACGGTATGTATTTGTAGGAACGGCCGAGAAAATGAAAAGTCGAAAATTACTATAAATAAGAAAAATCGGTAATATCGGGTGGTAATTTGCTCGTAACTATGAATTCCGATAGAGTGCTATCGCTGCTACGTACTCACAATGTACAGTGTATACCGTACAGTGTTGACGGTATGCCGGAAGCGGTGAGACAGACGTGGGAAAGAGGCGCACCGCAAATTTACAATGCCGTTACTCAACCGTAACGCGACAGCTTGCAGCGGACAGCGAATAATATATAGAAAAAAAATGACATCAATTCGACCGTTCTATCTGTCATTGGTACCTCCGTTTCAACGAAGGAACGAAAGGAAACTGTACCGCATTTCAACGTCACAGCGAGCAATTCGATCGTTCGAGCAACTCTTACAGCGTCGTTTGGCTATTGGATTGAGATTTTCGTAACCTTATATACCACGAAAAGTCGAAAATTTCATGGTAGGATAGGTCCTGAGTTTATCGTTTGACGTACGAGTTTGCATACGACAAGCAATCGAGATTCTTCTTCCTCTTGTCTCTCTCGCTCTATCGACTCGTCTTCGACGCTCTACCGTTCAAGTTCTCGTCATCGTTCGAACAGTATTAACGCAACATTCTCAACCATATCGGTAATTTCAATTTTCCAGCTTATTGGAATTCACCGACTCCGACAACATGCTCCGTCTCTTCCCTGTTTCTCTTTATTCAGCCTCTTCTGATAAACTATCGCCTATTCGCGCAACAAGTTTTCCAAGTTCCTCTTTACCAATTTCGAAAAATTTTCTCCGTCGCGACGATGACGCGCGTGCAAGCCTCGAGCCGCTTTTCCTAGATCCGGTCGCGACGTTCGGGTCGCTACATATCGATCCCTCCTTCGCTTCGCCTCTCCGTTTCCCACAGAATCCGCCAGCTCGCGCGCTCCCTTTTCCTCGTCGTAGCGCTTTTCATCTGGCGCTTGGGCGCGCGTCGCGTCGTCGCGAACGACGACAAGAATTCCTAATTGTACGAAGAACAGCGAAATAACCCATCGCTGGGTCGTGTCATATGTACAGTCCCGTTCATAAATACCATAAAAGAAGATTTACCACTTTAAACGAAACCAGCTACGCGTTGGTATAAGTGGCTCGCGAAAACGTTTCAACATCTACCACAGAAAAGTTTTACGCGTGCATTACGCAAAGTATAACAACGCGCGATGTAAAACATTTCGTATTATGTCGGTAAAATTTGAAATCAATGGGGAAAAAAGCGAAAAGAAGATGTATACACAGTTAGAAAATATACACGGTGCGATACTTTGTGGAAGTATTTGCGCGCCTATAGACATTTTTCATCGATATACTCAGAGTATGTACGTAAAACATTTTAGATCTTATTGTATCGCCTATTTGTTGCATCGGTATCCTATCGGTGGGCCACGATGATATTTCGCAATACTTTTAAGCCTATTTAAAGGACTTTTAATCGTTTTATTCTTCCCGTAGTACGAAATTTTTCTAGTTGCGCAAAAGTACGAAATGCTATAGCAAATACAACGTACACTGTACATTTTCAAACGATTGTACAATTTTTTATAACTGCCCTGATACTCTGGTTTCACCAAATTTTTCGCAAACGAGCTGATACTTATGAATCGGGATGTACAAGGGCATATGGCGTCTGTATATACGTGTGTGTATGTGTGCGTGTATATACGCGCGTGGGAAACCGACGGAGAATTTCATTCGGACAGGGTTGGAGCGGAATTTGCCGGGAATTATTTTACGCGCGCACGTTGCCGCCGATTATGGGTGCTCGTCGTTGAAACGCGACGCCAACGTAGATTTAGCTATCACCGGTCCTCTCATCTCGGTTCGATCAAATTATTATCCGATGGCTCCGATCGGATCCAAAGATTTCCAGCATTATTTCTAGACCTTTCAGAGTGGAATTTGAAGAAAGTCGAATTTTAAGAGTCGAATTAAAGGAAAATATAAAAATACTTATAAGCACATGTGTATATTCGATTCTTTCGTTAACGAGATTTCGATAGCACGATTCGATTCTTGGAATGGCCTCGGCTATCCGGGGTCGTCCTGCTATGAATAGAATGAAACTCGGATAATAATCAGACTTCTGCTGTATAACTTATCCAATAGCAAAGAATATGAGCGTTCACTATGATACTATAAATGTATACTATAAATACCACAAAGGTTTATGCCTCTTTGCCATTGACTGGTGGCCTCGTCTGGACGGGTGTCTCTGTATCATGATCCAGATACGCAATATCGCGACACAGAAATGCTACGATTTCGCTTTATGTAACACGCGATCACAATATCACAATAGTCATGCGTAATAATTATTTCAACGTACATCGTCGCGTTACCATTTGATAAATCAGATGTCAATCTCTGGTTTTTAGAAAGAGAAACGGGTCTAAACGTAATGATATTGTAAATTTAACTTAAATATTTCACGAACGAAATTGATCAGATCTCGCCACCTCGTCAAACATATCGTCGAGCGTATACGGCCTTCTCGAACGAATATGGCATTAAACTCTAGTAAAATAAAATATCGAACGGATGCTCGATCGAGCAAAAATTAAGATGTACAATACGATTAATCTCAATATCTAAGATCAACGTTGATGAATTCGTATCGCGTTAAATCCTCGAAAAGTAAAATATTTTCATTCTCCCTCCAAACAACCGACGCAACTTGCGATTAGTCCACGATACCGTCTGTATTCATCGTCGCGCTATACCAGATATCGTTATTCTATTTTAAACGCGAGAAACGTGTTTTTACACCTTACACCGTCGGATGAAATGGAAATTATCGAATACGCATAAACTCCAAATCTTTTCATCGCCGAAACTCCATAAGTTTCATCCAAATCTTATATAGAAAAGCGAATGCACCTACTTCAAATTTGGTATAAAAAAAAATCTCTCTTTGTCGATCTATTTACTAGGTTTGGGAACCTAGGCTAGGGAAATTTATTAGGTACTATACTCTCATACAGTAAAATTAAACGTGAAGCTCGTTTAATGCGAAAACTACCGCTACGACGTAGCCATCGGTTGTCTCGACACTTTCGAAAGCGGACAGAAGAAAGGCATTCTTTTTACGTGTATCGGTTCACTCGTCGCGATGCAACGACACTTGTCGCGATTACATTAGGAATTTAGACGACCCTGTATCGATTTAGAATCGCAAGCAAACGTGACGTAGCGCGCGTGACTCGTGTCGTGCTTAACGAATACTAACTGTACGAATCAAGGCGCGACATCTTGTGCGTATGTAAATTGCTGAATTCTAAGAGGTAAATGAGAGGGATGTTTCGGTGTTTAACGAACGTATCGAGTTACAACGCTTAAGACGAAGATGTACGCGTTTTTCCTACCAACAATTCGATCGTGTTATAAGCCTCTTCTCTGGTTAGCGGAGTACGTTAGTATGTAAAAAGCGTGAAAAGTTTCACCGAGATCGTCTTCGTTACCAGCTGCTCGATTTTCCCAATATCGATGGAACGGTACCAGTGAAAAAGATAAATTACGTTCTCGACGATCTACTGGAATTTTCTTTTCTCCGCCAGTCTCCGATTCGTTTGATTGGTTAAAAAAACCGCGAGTCGTTTATTCTGCGTTGGCGAGTGGTGTCTAACGCGCACGAATGCCTCGAACACGGAACACGCTGGAGTACGCGGATTAGATGGTGCAGCGAACGTTACGTGTATACCGATGCGATGTGTCGCGCGAAATTCCAAAGCAGCTCGTACATTGTCTATCTTGTCTTGCGCAGAAAAAGAGACGGATAGATAGACTATGGTCGCAACTCGCGATCGAGCTCGATGCGACGACTCGGCGTAAATAGAGACGCGCGTTCGTCGTGCCGTTTAACGAGATAAATCATAATGGAGCAGGGGTGCAACAATCTATACGTTAGCTGCCAGTTCACCAGTCGGCGAGTACTAAAAATACCACGAGAATTCACGTTCGTATTCCGTTAGGCGTAAGTATCGCCACCACGATTGGTACTGAATATCATTGATTCTGATTCTGATTCTGATTCTGATTCTGACTCGTGACTCGTACGAGACATAAAAACGTGAGAATACCTCTGCAAGAATCCTCGTAGATCTCTGTTGACATCGACGATCGACGTTTAAAGGATACCGTTATAGTTTACGATAGCCCTTTATTTCTATTTCCTATTTGTAAGCTTCAATTATCGTTGATTCCGACTGTTTTCCCCAATCTCCTTTGATATATTTCGATCGATATCTAAACAGAATGTTCCTATTTTGCGTAATCGTCCTTGATTTGCCATTTTTCAATTTTACCAAAGTGGTCCGTAAATTCGTGCATACAATTTCCTGCAACCAATTTCTGCGAAAAATTTCCAATTCTACGTTTTATTACAACGCTAAAATCAAAACTTTCACTTTCGAAATTAAACGTTGAAACGCGGACGTTTCCTGACTTTCGGGAAAAAATACCGTATCCCTGACAGCATCTTACACGTACATACATACATACATACATACATACATACATACATACATACATATAACGTCGAGAGAATTATTCACAAAATCGTTTCACGTTTTCCAACAATTCACCCATTAAAGAAGTCAGGATCAAGAAGCTCGCGTGCGCGTAGTGCTCTCGCGAAGCAGCTAACGTACATTACACTGTCGTCGAAATAGAAATTCTTCACCCTCCCCTGCAACATTTTTCCGTTAGATTCCTTTTACTTATCAATTATTTCTCTTTGCAAAATCCGCCGTCTGGCGTTTTCCTGTATTCCACCTACGTATGATCTATCTCTCTATAGCGTAGGATATTTTCGCGGTACATATTATCGTGAAAAGAATACCAAGGCGCGCAATAACGCTTGCTTCGAACGATTAGCTCTTAACTCGCACCAACTAGTTCTCCAGACTTTGACGCAAGTTCCAATAACGTGGAATAGCACCTGTAAACTCAAGCGCAAATAATCCTCGTGGAACAGTGGTGTGATCAAAGTTCTCTTCCTTCCGAGTTTAACAACGTTTCCGCATAAAACTGACGTAAATTAATCTTGTTCCATCAAAGGACAGCGAGTAACTAAGAAATTCCTTGCTACATATTCTTGAAACTATCGAAACAAGTTATAGCTTATATTATATAGTATGAAATATTTGATAGAAACAGCGGAGATAAGAAATCGTGAGAACGAACGAGATGAAACAATCTATCAAGGCCCGTTTACTTTTAACGTATGTAGAATGTACGTGCGCTTTCTCCGTGTTCGCTTTCAATGTCCACGACCAGCGAAGAAGAATGTCTGCGCCATGGGCCGAATCGCTTGCGGTTTTTGTCGCCGTTCGACTTACACGCTTTCGATCGCAAACACGTGGCCCAAGTACAACGCGTTTTCTTCTCATTTACGCGTACGCCCGCAGGCAGCAAGCGACGTACTCGTAACAACGCTTCGCGTATATATCGTTTCTATATATCGTTAACGAGTTACGTAAGTTACAGGTATGTACATACGTGCGTCGTTTGGCCGAAGGAAGGTCACGCTCGCCGATCCACGTTGCGCAATCGATGCACGGATTTATTTTACGACTCGAATGAAAAATCGCACCACATCCACTTCTGCCAGTGGGAATTGTTCGATTTCGATGACTCTCGAATACGTTGTCGGAGGCACGATTCGGTGGCAACTTTTTCCTATACGTATAACCCCGCCGCTCGGCCTTAGGTTGCCAGATATTCGCGAAAAACCGTCGATATCGCTACGCCGAATTCCGTTTATAATTCGCGTCGTTTGGATAAAACAAGGCCGACAGTGTTTTTCGAACATGTATCTCGAAAGCTAAGGCGAAAACGAGGCAGTTACACGTTATAAGAGGAAAAAGATGTTCGAAACGTGGATCTCTGCAACGTATCGGAAAATCATCGACGATCGGCGAGGCTGCTACGATTCCGAACGATCGTCGATATTTTAATTAAGCAAATTCTACCGATACACTCTAATTCGCTTAGATTCTAGTTTCACGCCGTTCGTATATATTCGTCGCCGTTACAGGAATTCCGTGTATATTCGTTTTGTTCCGCTCCGGTTTTTCGTTCACGGATGAGTCCCGAATCTCTAAATAAACTATACGTGGCGTCCCTGCGTGGAATACCTAATGGCGTAAACCGAAAGGTCTTGGGTTTGTCAAAGACAAACATTCTCGAGAAAAACGAGCAGCACGGTCCCTTTGAATCGAATTTCAGAGAGAAAGTCCTTACCTCCGTGAAAATTTTACTAATCGAATGGAAAAAGTGTACGCGACGAATTCGATTGTCCCTCCTTCTTTTCTCGTCGAAAGGACAAAAAAGAAAAAAAAAGGAAAAAAAAAGAAAGAAAAAGAAAGTCACTGTCTATAATTTTGCGATCTTCGCTGGGCTATTCCTGTCGGAGATCTTCGTGATCCAGACGCGAATCTGCACATCCTTTTTTTTCTTTTCTTCTTCTAACTTTTGAAAGATCACTTATGAAAAAAAAATCGCCTTTGACACGGAAAAATTTTGTGCATTTTTCCGGATTTTAAACGATACAGAACGTAGTGGCTCGTGAAAATTGACAAAAATCGCCCATTAAAATCTTAATCGTAAAAATCGTAAAAAGGTTAACATTTCTAACGGATTGGATGGCGATCCCAAATAATCATTAAGATCGTTGTCACGCGCGTTTTCCGTGACAAACGCTCCTTGGTACTATCGATATGTTCGTTGGTCATAGCCGTGTTATGAATTTGCTACGAATTTGCTACGAATTTGCTACGAATCCGTTACGAATCTGTTACGAACCTTATGAATTCGACGAAGGAAAGATACAAAGAGTTACTTTGATTCGGCTATTATCTTTATTCCGAAATATATGAAATTATATACATTTAAAAGTGTATCTCTTTTTTATTTTATAAATTTGGTTGAACCATTAAGAAATATGCAGGAAAATAAGATATATACGCGATAGAAAAGTAGAATATCGGAAAGTACAGATAAAATATATCGTTTTAAAGTATAAAATACGTATGGAAATAATTCGAAATAAAAGATATTCGACAAGGGATCGGTACGCGATTCCGAAACATAAAAAAAATGTCTTGCTTCGAGGAAAATGGTTTATCACAGCGCTATAAATATCTCTTTAAATATTACATAATCGTAGAATCTAGATAAAGGAAGAAATAATAACAAAGAAATATAAATGAAACTTTAAAAATTTTTCTTTATTTATTTTTCACGTAAATGCCCCTGTCACAAATGTTGGTTATTAAGCAATAGGTATAATTTTTAAATACGTGTCGTAAACGTTCTTGTCATACGAATGGTGCAGCTAACATAGAAATCAAACAAAATGAGATAACGTAGCTCGTTCGCTGTAATTTGTCACTTAACTCGTGGAATATACGTACGTTAAACGACTAAAATGCTACAGTATATTCGATAAGGTATCTCAAACAAGAAACATTCGGAATTTCAAGCATGTATTTCTATTATGAAATTTCTATTATTAACTTAACTATAAAACACTGTGTATAGGTGTGTGCGCATAAAAGCATAAAAGCATAAAAGAAATAATTTCTGCTGACCGATCGTAGGAATAAGAAACGTAATAGATTAACCGCTTTTCTTAAATAGTATTACTAGGTATTATCGTTTCATTGCTTAATTGCGAGTCTCTCGAACATAGAATGTAACTATTCCTTTTCTTAGACACGCTTAGAGATTTCTTTGGGTGTTGTTTCGTTTGTTTCAAAGATAAACTATATTCGAGTTACGATCGACCCAACTAAAAAAGTCGATGTATCTGTATTATTAATTTAACGATTCAGTTAACGAAAATAGTCAATAGAAAAAGTAAACGTTAACGTTTATATATAGCTAAATAAAATAAACAAATAAACAAAAATAAACGAAACTACCATATGTACAAAATACGAATAATTCAAGTGCTTTGAGATTAAAAGCATCGAAACTAGGTAACGACAGGTACAATAGTTTATGTGTAGAGAGTTAGATAACGATAATCGTTCTTGTTAAAAACGATGAATTATTTTTACGGTAAATCACTTGAGTACATAATAAGCGTAATACGCTGAAATTTCCAGCAAAATTAGGACCAAAGTTAAAATGAAAATTCGCATATCCACGATAACTTAAATAATCAGTAAAATAATTAAAATAATCCGTATCTCCGCGATAAAATATTAGGAAGGAGAGTTCTGTCCTTCTGCGTGGAAGGACCTGCATGCACCTGTATAAAATTATTATCTGTACAATTATCTTTAAGTCAAAGTTTCTTAAGATTGTATCGTTGTACCGTACAGGCATATGTAAAGGTAATAACATAGCGATTCCAGGTAACCAAAATCGCAACACTCGCAAATAAAAGGAAATCACAGCTTCGATCAATTTAATGCACAAAAGACTATCCGCGAAACTGCCAGCAACGACCATCCTTCCGCGAAACGATCTAATCCGACGATGCAATATCCTGACAATAGCTGAATCCAACCGGTAATCGTCGGATAAGATCTGCGTGTGCTTAACGATCCGACTTCCTGTTTACCAGATGCTCGATACGTTTCTGCTAACTTGTGTAATACGACGTTTTACGCAATCGATGAATTCTGCAGAGAGGAAACAGGAAAAAGAGAAAGAACAAAAGAGAAACGATCCAGCTAAAACTGCGGGAAATCTCCATTTATTCGTGTTATTAGTCGCTTTTTCCACATCGTCTGTTATTTTTCAAACAGAGTCGAAGCTTTAAATTTTAGATAACTGATAATTTGCCTATCCTTTGAGTTATTAACGTTACCGTATTATTATTATTATTGTGCGAATCGATTTCTAGTTTTTAATTATACAGCTCGGCACGATAGCCGTTCATAATGTATTCATTTAATAACGAAATTACGAATAAGAAGGATCTGCAGCCATTTTAAACGGCCATTATTTTGCAAGCTTCGTAGCTTCGTAATAATAAAATCGCAATGCCTTGGTACCTTGTCGCGTGGGAAACTCTTTATCTCGAGATCGTGTAATTTTCAAATCATCGATAAAGAAGATTTTTCTTTAAACGCTGTAAGAAATAGTACGTACGTGGTATGTGAAATAGACTTTACATGGACATACATCGTACGTTTGATCGATAATTCAAATTTATTACCTGTTGATTACATAAAAAAACATTTATTAATAGCATTTATTTTATTTAGTTTATTGTTTCTTCCAATTTATCATCTTTTCGTTCCACGAATCGCTTTATTCCATCGCTTGTGATATTTTATTTATTATTAATGAATTATTATGCACGGCGGCAGAGTTTACATTTCGTGGCGAGATACATCAAAGTGTTTGGATATTTATCGGAACGATGGGGTGTATGCCAGTAACAGCGTTTCGAACGAAAGCTCTGAAGCCGTTTGTGAGTCGTGGAAGAGGAAGGTCAGGCAAGATTTAGATATTTCGCTAAGTAGGCGTTGATTAACACGGTGAAAATAGAGAATTTCCTTTAAAACTCGATGAAAAATATATAGGAAATATATAGTTTGCGAGGTCCGCTCGTCTTATCGAAATAAAAAGTAATCTATCGTTTTGATAAATTAACTAGAAATTATGATATATCATATAACGATCTTATTTATATACGTTCGAATAAAAGAACAGAAATTCAAGAACGGCGATCGATCGTCATAAATGTTTCGTACACACGGTATCGTTATTTTCTTCCCACCAAGCGTTATTCGATCAAAATTTTCTCGTTTAACCAAATATCGAATTATTATCGTTAGAAATTATTTACACATCGCTGTACAATGAGCAAGTACGTTATAAAAGAGAAAAGAAAAAGCAGAATTCACGTCGATTCGCGAGACGAAAGCGATTTACTTGAGCGAAAAATAGAAACCGTGACGAAACCGTGACATAATTAATCGGAAAAGGAGCAACGCGATGCAAGAAGCAAACGGTTTCCAAACGCGTTTGGTACACTGCGCGTTCCACTTTGACGGTATGTGCGTGAGCGCGCGCGCGCGCACTCCTGTAACTTTTGGCTGTGCGTAATTAAAGATGTACGTAATCGCCCCTACGAGCATGCAACGTAATTGATTTCCAAACAACGATATTTCGGTTATTCGTAAGATCCTAAGATCGCAAGATATTCGTAGTTGCAGCAACATCATATTTTTCATATGTAATTGTGGTTTCGAAGCAACTTACATTTATCGACATTTTTTTAGAGAGAATAGCAAGTGGAAGCATCAACATCAACATCAACATCAACATCAACATCAACATCAACATCATCATCATCAGACTTAAAGAATGTTTAGAGCATATACGGTAGAGTAGGAAATAAGTAAAATAGAATATGGTAGAAATAGGAAAAACAGGAGATTGGAATAGGCGAAAGCCGTTATTATTAGTATTATTATATTTGAGAGGACCAAGCGTGAAAATTGAAAAATTCACTGCATATTCCATCGTCTATTCTTTCTGCGTGTATTTATCGAAAACGTACATATCTAAGAGAAAATAATATTAAATCTTAACGTTCAGCTGTCTTCTTTCAAAAGTTTCCATGCAAAGTTTCAGCCTTTCCTGCAAACTTCTCTCCATCTCTCGTCGTACACGTGCCAAATAAGAAACGCCAATACGATTTTCACCTGAACGTGCAAGTATCCGTTTCAAGAGATTGCCGTGCAAGGTACCCGCGTTCCCTGACAACTCTTCCGATAGACGTCGTTAGATTCGATATCGCTAGCTACGTAGTTAGCTCGATGGTTCTAGCTATTGTACCCACGCAAAACGCGTTTCCAGATGTCTGAGTTGGACTCGCGCAATTATGCGCAGCGTAACGGAACTTTGCGGACATACGCGCACACACACACACACACACACACACACACACACTTTCGAAAGAGCGGAGGCGGCGGAGAACGGTTCTTCGACCAATCGTAAAACACTTTTAATCCACGCAAACACCAACGATCGAAACGCCTTTTCTCTCTCGTACGCGACGAGAAATCTTACGCGGTGCGTTGAAATTTACCCTTTTCCGTTTGACAATTTTACGCTTGACGTTTGACGTTAAACGTCCTGGCTTTAAAAACAAAAATCGTCTGCCGACACGTCAGATGCAGATTAGTGAAAGGCAGTCCCCTTGAGAACCGAGCAAGCTGTTCGTGACAAAGGAACGCGCACAGACGACCAGAAACGTCGAACAACGTCTTAACCTTCCTGGACTGGAAAGAGTACCGATCGTACAAGTGCCAATGCATCATAGAGAGAAACGTAGGCATTAAATTACGATAGAGTAGAAAAAAGATTAAAGCTGAGACACGAAAGTCAACACATCGATAGACTGACGTGTATTAGATCGAAATGCGAATGAAACAGGTAATCAAATGAACGAAGGTTTCTATCGCACGATCTACGACACCATCGAAGGAATGGCCAAGCGGTAAAGGACCGATGTTCGACCCAAGTTGCACGTTGCGTTGTCAAAGCGTTTCGAATTTCCAGGAACAGGAACAGGATGCAACCACCTACCGTGATCACCAAAGAAGTTCGCACTTTTTAAAGTGAAAAATTACGCCGACGAAACGCTGTAAATAAAAGTTGAAAAATACAGCATTTGTACAACGATAATCCGAGGCAAGTTAATTTATACAAAGAACGAGAGAAACGAAATCCGTCGGTTTGCATTACGATAAGTCGAAACATTGTATGCAAATCTGGGGACGTTCGTGGCAAAGTATTATAAGCAGGTAATGAGTTTCGAGGATCGTTCTACAGCGAAGGCCGTAGAAATTCGTAGAAAATGAACTTGGATGGCGAAGAAATTTAAATTCTACAAATATTTGGAAATATTTTGTTTATTTGTTCAACTATTATATCGATATTGATATTATTTTCGACGGCTTTTATTATTTTTAATATCCGTCGAGTATTCTTTTCGTGCTCGATATCGCATACGCTCCAATGAAATCGAATCAAACGTCTTTACAACGCTTTTCATCGCATTTGTCTACTTGGCAAAGGCAAACGGGTTCCGCGCTTATCGTTCAGATCGACGTTCGTATCGTTAAAAATCTCCAATTAGAAATTCCCACTGCAGAATATTCCCACGCGTGGAAAATCGTCCAATTTTTTTCACTCGCGCGGGTATTCCGCGTACAAAAGTAGATATCGAATGGCGAGCGATAAAAATGCAAATGATGCACCACGTGCGTCAAAAGGATCCCAGAATTTTGATGTCACAGGGTGTAAAAGAAAAGTAGCCGACTGGTGATCCGAACGAGAGATCTTTCGATCGTTCCTTTTTCTCACGTCTGCGTTATGTATACACGTTTAAACGACTCTTTTATCATCCACTTGGAACAACTAGGATGCATCTCATTGGGCGCTGGATTTCTGATTTTCGCGATCAAACGAAACGATCATCATCGATTTTGTTTAAATTATTTCAGTCGCTTAAACTCGATTTATATCGCTTAAATTATTTGACGTAGAATCATTAACCAACAAATATCTCACATAGGAATTGTACGTACTCTTTAAAACGTGTCACTCGAAATTGTTAGCTTTGTAGACGTTTCAAAAGATAGAGAGTAAAGTAGAGTAAAGTAGAGATTGCAGGAGTCAGATTCAAATTTTGGAAAATTTCTCTGAATTTCGTAACTAATCGGTTAAAATTTTCCTTGGTCGTGGTACTTGGATCGAAGGACGAACGAAACATGCGCAAATATTCTCGCGTGTGTGCGCGCACTTTCACTGCGCGCTTCAAGATGTAGGCCTGAATTCGTTGTTCGTTATTTTCACTCTTCGATATCTTTACCACGTATTTTGGATCGTTGGCGCGCAAACACATAGTCTCAATCGATAAATCTTTCCGTCCACCATCTAGGTCCGTTTACTACGTTCCATACGAAACTAGCAGATGTCCCGATTGACCCGTGAACGAGAGTGTAAGCATAGGCGGAACAAAGAATGCGGTTTACCATTTACTTTACGCAATCGCAGCGAGAATAAATGACAAAAAATTACTTCGAATTTATTTGTACGATAATCCACTGTTGGGTTATCTGGTGCGTTAAGTTCGAAACAATGGAAATCGTTAGCGTCGAAATTTCATGAAATTCAAATGGGCAACTTGATTGGGGGACTCGAGGAAAAGGATAAAAAAGATGTGGTGATTTTTGTCCAGTACGTGAAAACCAATTACTTATGAAACAGGCCAATAGTTGGAATTTACTTAATCGTAGCTCTATCTTATAAAACAAATATGAAACACTAAATATAAGGTTTTTCGGTCGATTAAAATTTTGCTTCGCGCCGTTCAAGTTTCTTTCGAGATCGCGCGTTTCTTTTCCTCGAAAGTTATTCGTGTGGCATGCGAGTAGCTGGATCTCGTGACAACGCGATACGCGCGAGGTCCCGGTACGACGCGATGCGTCGAGTAGTTTGCTCGTTTATTTCTCCCGTCTGCTCTATTTTCGTTGTGCACGCGGCCGCATCCTCTCTGGCTAGACCAGGATGTACTCCGAGCTCACATCCGGATGCAAGACACACGTAGCAGAGCGACGAGCGACCACGGCCAACCACACGCAGCCTCTGCACACTTGCCTCTGCACTTGCCCTTGCACGCGTTTTCCAGCACCGCTATTCTCTGTCCAACCCAAGTTCCGGTGCTTCGCCGAGCTCCACTTACGGCCAGCATTTCCTCCGTTGCGTTATCACCATCTCTTTGTAGCGACGATCGATTCTTACGTTTCAAGGAAGGAAGAGTAAAAAATTCTGCCGAATTACAACGGTCCTGCTGCTATAATCGCCAACAAAATCCTAGCTAGCTACAATAATAACGACCTCGATGACGAAGATGATAATAATCGATAATAATGATAATAGAGTAATAACGATCAACGATATAAGGTCATACTGAGAAGAAGTTCTGCAACCTTAGTTGTCGTACTATTGCCGACATTGTAAACACGATAATTGCGAGCAAGTAGAATATAAAACGATAACGAAAAACTTGTCCTTTCTTTTTCTTTCGATAATTTCCTAAGATTTCTAAACGACAGATATGACGATTTAAAGCTCTGCCTTTCCGTAATAGTAATCAAAGAGATAGAGAGAGAGAGAGAGAGAGAGAGAGGGAGAGAGAGAATACGAATATAAAGAATTCAATGAAAAATCGTCCTACTTATGATACGATAACGATACTTATACGTACGTACAGTTAAGAAGAATTTAATATGCAATTTTGTAAAAACGCAATTTTTATTCATTCGGATACGGTAACGTATCGATCGAATTACATACGAAAACAAAGCGTATTTAACGTTCCACGATAAACGACGAACGTGGAGCGCGCATACGCGTGAATTTCTGCATCGCTATCCAACTGGCAGGTTGCAAAACTTTTACACGACACGCGAACCAACGAATAAAGAGCATAGCGTACACGCGTTGTCGTCGTACTAAATGCAAACTGATTGCTTGTCACGTGCACGCTCATTACTCGTAATACGGCCATCTCGATATCGTTACAATTCCGAGCCGATAACGTGCCAGGCTAAATCAGAGCACTCGTTGTACGACTCTTTTAAAACATTAACCGTTTCCCTACCAAACGTTCACCGAATAATTCGGCACGCGTGCTTCGTTCGTTTATCGCACGTTGTACGTTCGATTTTATTTTATATTTTATCTTGCGTTGACAAACAGAACATTTTTCGTAAGAATTTACAGTTTAGTAATAACCGCAAACAACGAATACGATAAATAGCGAAATAACGACCTTGATAATAATTTTCATCTGCCGATAATCATTCAACTGCCAATATCTGTAAAATATCTATAAAAATAATAATATTCCGCAAAGTATCAAAGAAAATTACAATCGAGTTTTACGTCAAAGCATGACCTACATATTTCGTTTATCTATTTATTTATCTTTCTAATCTTCGCGTCGCTATTTTTCTCATTTACTTTAGAGACAATGTCTCTAACCATTAGAAAATTATGAGAGCGCAACTGATTACTTTTATACGCATAACCGTATAAAAGCAAAGCCTCGTGGAAACGAATCGAAAAACAAAATTAAGTAGAGTAAATATCGTAAAAGCGTAAACGATCGCGACTATAATTCTTTCGTTTTGTATCAACTTTAATCCCGATGATTATTCTTCCAACTAAATACACGTTTACTCAATGATCACGAAAACTAACGGGATTTTTATATCTTTTCAAATAATTTCGTTTCAAGTTTTATTTTCAAATATATCGTTCCGAGAGTTTCTCCCATTTTTCAGCATTCATACCTCTACCAACGAGTGTTGCGCCTTTATTTTATTTGATATTTTACATTGCCATCTAATTTCTCGAAAGTGCTAATAAATGCATTAAATCGAAAGAGCGTAACGAATTATATATATTTCACACGGTCCTTTCGCGTCTATTCGTAATTATCTTACTACTACGCGTCACAAACAGATTGTCATACAGTTGTCTGTCAAAGCATTCCAGCTTCGTATCATATCATGATATCATGCACGAGCAGGAAAAGACGTGATTCCGCCCCCGAACAACGTTTACGATAAATCAGATCGATTCATCGAGGGAATTATCGAAATTATCGAAAAATCCATCGTTGGATGGGAAAGTAGATATTGAAACGTGATAGATCCAAAACAGTGGAGGAATAAAATATCGAAGAAGAACAAACGGAGAATAAACGTCGTTTACGACGGCACGAATTTTCAATGAAAAGTTTTCTCAAGATGTTTTCAAAGACAGAATTTTGTTGTTAGCTCGATGACGGGTCGATATCGATGAGAAACATGGTGCTGACGGAAGTCTTTCGCGGTATATTGACCAACGAAACGTGCACGCGGCGACGTAATACATCGTAAGCAGTAAGCAGCGAGCAGAGCGAGCAGTAAACGTATATAACGCGCACAATTTGAAGCCGACAGCGCGATACGTCACAGTTATTTGCCATCCATTCGACGGACAGGGTCCTCGTAGCAAGTACTTAAATTAGCACGCGGTCATGAGCCCCGAATTCTGGGCCAATAATGTCACGGCTTTCTCTCAATCCCATCACGTCTAGCGAAAATACCGCAAACAATACGCATGCTAGCTCGCGAACACGAGCGGAATCGCTTTTGCATCGACCAAGCTGTCCTCGTTCGTGAAAAAATATCGAAACGATACTGTTGCAAGAAGAAACGAATATGCGAATAACAGCTGACGCAACGTCTTGATCTACGCGACGTTTCGAGGAAAAAAAGGCGAGGGAAAACATTTATCCACAGCTCGATTTGCACACGATTCGATGACGATTCGAGAAATCTGTATGAAGCCTGTAGAGTTCTCCTCTAAACATCTGCTCTGAGATGCGGCAAGTTACTCCGAGAGAAAGTATATATGGTCCAGTGAGCTATTATACGTTTCTAACGTGATCTTTCTTCGAGTAGAACGCTAGCAGGACGATGTCCCATTATACCTCTGCTTCCACATGGTCGTCTACCACTTCCATGCGATCAATCTTTTCTTATTTACTCGAAAGAATCCGAAAAGCTCGTATCTTTCGTATCCTATCGATCTATCTACTCGTTGAAAGATTTCTCGCGCGGTCTTAAGATTCAGCGCGCTTTAAAGTTTAAAAGAGTAGAAAATATATTAACATCGATCATATTTACGTTTATACAACAGACGTTTTACTTTATATAAACATTATATACGTATAAGAGAACACGTACGTAATTAATCGAAGCTTAATAACATTTCAGTTTGCGTTCCATTCGATCCATATCATTTTGCCATTCGATTTCACCGATTCGATGGAAAATTAACGAAAGCGGTCCTTTCGAAATACCATCGACGCGAAATATTAGAAATTTTCCAGTTTTATAACATTTTCGTACAAAAGTATCGGAATTACGAACGTTTCCGATCGTTAATTATCGCGATCGATCCAAAGATCAATTTATATATCAAAATCGTTGGAGTCATTTAATTACGTACGAACGGCGAAAAACAGAAAAAAGTACTCGTTTGTCCATAAGGCCAACTCGTTCCAACAAATTGAAACAGATGGCCTTTACTTTATCGGTTCTATCTCATAGTCTCGAGTTAATTATTATTTTATTACTTGTTTTACAGACCACCATGGATCGTTTTCTTCGTTCAAAATCTACACTTTCCTATTAAAGCTTATCCTATTAAAACCGTAATAATAACTAATAAATTAAACTGATAAATTTATCTTAAATGTGGCAAATAAAAGAACGCCAAGTCTATTCATTTTGTACAATTGAAGTTAAAAAGAGAGGATTAAATTTGTTAACGTTATTTTCGAGTAAATCGAAAATATGCACCTGATTTGTTGAAACAAAATTAAAGGAAAGTATAAACGTTTACGATGGCTGCGAATAAAATTTATATTCAAAGAACGATGTTACGATCGGCAAGTAGTCTGGAAATATAACTTTTCGTCCGTTATTTCGCCGAAATATTTAAATCTTCGAACTGAAAACCGAACCAAATACACGATCGAGTTAAAAACTTCCGCGCGAACGATTATCCGAATATTTAATAATTATTAAGATAACCTTTCTTTGATCTGACAGGTAATTATAATAATTGAAACGACGCATTTTCACTGCTGATGTACATCCTGCTACAGCTTATAATAGAACGTTAAAATGGTGTAGAAATAACGTTTAACGAATAATATACTATACAGTAAAATAACTACCGACTTTGTCGTGTACCATATACATTATTTACCGTAGTTTATAACGCAACTTTGATCCTCTCGTAATGGCAACAGTGTTCTAATGTTTCGATATACCGTAAAACTCAGGAAGATTCTACGATTTTTTCTGCCCTTCAACGCGTGTCCGTCCGCACCCCGGGTATTCGCTTTGCATCGCGTTTATGCCGATCGTTGCTTTATTCACTTTCACTTAGCCTAGTTACCGTGCACCAGCATACGTGAATAACCTAGAGTAGTTTGCAGCAGCTCGGCGCTCGAGCATCGATTTTCTACGCGAAACGACATTCGAAAACGATAAACAATATCTTGGTCTTTAAAAACGATCGAAATGGGCGTTGTCCGATCGAACGAATGGCGATTTCATTCGCCACGGGGCTCGCAGAACGGTACTTTCGCTAAAGAAACTTTCCTTTAGTCGATAAACCGTGAAACACCTAGTAATCCTTCGTGCTTGAACTTTCATTTATTCCAACGATATTCTACGATTTCACGGTACTCGTTAATCGATAAATAAAAGCGTTTGCACAATGTTATCTTGCATTTTTCTACTTTATATATATATATATATATATGTATATATATATTATTTGCTAATCGCAGGAAAATAATTCCAAGAAATATACTTCAAAGAACTCTTTACACGCGCAATGTCTCGAGGTATTAAGAATAATTTAACGAATGTATGTATAGGTCCCTAGGTACTGCCGATGCCTTAATATGTATACATGCATGTACGTGTATGTATGTATGCACACAGCTGTACATGACAAAAAATGTCAGAGGAAGAGCATTATTTGACATAGCATTCGATTAACATCGCAAATACGATAGTAATCGTGAAATTATCCTCAAAGTCATATTTTTCGATATTTCAAATGATGATTTTTCGATGATTCTTTTAAACCTTTAAATACCAGCCTGTATACTGTTATCGTCGTGTCTACGTATATAGATTATATAGATATAGCCGAGGTTAAGACAAGTCCGTAACAAGATGATATTCACGCGATCTTCGATACCAAAACGTTCGAAACTGGGAGAACGTCGGATCGGTCTGTTATTCGATATTCTGCGCGTTTGCCCGATCTTACAACTTTCAGTCTGTTTGCGAGGAGCGTAATCGAACAAACAGTTTATCGTGATATTTCTACAACGTTTGAAAATATTCGAGAACGCGCTAAAACTGCAAGTTACATGAACAGAGTCGTGGGTTGATCGTTCACGGAAACGCGGACAATCAAAGTGGACGATGATCGTTTCGAACGTTTGTTGAAATAAATTTTCCTTCCCCGATCTGCCTATCGTAGTCATCGAATTATTCGCAGCTATTATCAAACGTTTCCGAGTTCCTCGTATTCAACGTCACGTGGATATCACGGTATTATAAATAAATCTTTGAATCGGTCTTAACCTTAGCTACGATATAACGCCGTCATGATAAGACTATATGTATAGTCCGGTTTAAAAAAACATCGATGAGCTTGAAATCTCGAAACGCATGACTTTGAAAAAGATGTCACGTTCACCATCGTATTTACCCTTCTAGATCAAATTTTCCCTATTATCGATAATAACAGATACGTATACGAGAGGATACGTAGAGGATAAGTCGATAAAAATGACCATTCGAGATATTTAAGGTACCTGAATAAAAGTTTTCCGACGTTGATATCGCGATATCTTCGAGTAAATTTCGATTACTATTATCCGAACTGCGTCAGAAATACCAATTTCTTTACAGTCTTACGTATACGTACATTATCACAGGCGTCGCGTCGTGCATGCAAATTCAGACACGTACAATGGAAAAATAATGAAAATTAAAACGATTCTAAGAACAAATATTGTTTGTTCGTTCGTTTGTTCGTTTGTTCGTCTGTTCGTCTGTTCGTCTGTTCGTTTGTTCGTTTGTTCGTTTGATCAATGTGACACAATGTGTACACATATACGATATTGAAACAAATATTACGTTCGAAGATAATTCGGTTATATCGTTTACAACTGAGATATATATGCCGAGTTCTCATTATGATTAGGGTTAGGGGCGTGAAACGAATCCTCGTTTGAACTACACATGGTTGCTATGCAATCGAGAAGACATCGACTAGTGCAAATACCACTACTACAGAATTTGACAAGTAACCGCGGTAATCAGACACTCGAGAAGCTAATCTCGGTCCTACACCTAGGTCCAACAACGAATCCGCGGCCAACGGGTTAGCAGGCTTATTCCTTCGTCGAAGTCTAAGCTGGAATTGATAGCAAGACGTTAGTTAACCAGTCCAAGAGCTCGTACACCAGCGAGAGAGACTTTCCGTCACGGTGACGCTGTCGGGGAAAACTATGACGGAGTGTGTCTAAGAACGCGAAATCCTCGGATTCGTGGAGAGATGTCTCCGTTCGGGAAGCGAGGGAAATCGACGCTGCTGTTAATTGGTCAATTTGGGACAAAGACTGCTTGTCCGTTTGAAGAACCTTGATCAACAAAATCCCAAGGTTTATAGCGGGTCCACGGGTTAGCTGGACTTGTGCTGTGTAGGTACATCGACATCTGGTAATCATTTTGCCCGAAGGAACCGTTGGAATGTTTACCGTCGAGTACGGGTATTTCTTTTAACGAGGGCTATTATTATTACTCCATACTTTTGTTGGACGGAGCGTTCGTCCCGTTGACGGCGGCTACGTTCGGCGACTGATTGTCGCCTCGAGCCCAAGCTCGTTGTTACAATTCTCAAATAAATACAATTGGCTAGAATGACGGCAAATTGTTTAATTACAGCTGTAAACTTTAATTACAATTTTTATGGATTTTCCCAAAGTTTCAGAGGGGAGGCTCCGGTGTCCTCTCATCTCCGACATATACAAAGCACGATATGTAAAATCCAAGGTATTTATTATTTGCTTAAAAGAGACAAATAAAATAGAAATTAGTTGAAAGCAATCTATTTCGTCTTATGACAAAGTAAAAACTACTTTCGGTGCGTTTCCTTCGCAGCAGAAATATTCCACTTATAAACAACGATTTGATACAAAAAAAGCGAGTTAAACGAATATAAGAACTAGTAAATTACGTAAAATGCAATTAAATTGTACGGTAATATGTAATCGTAACTTCTCATTCTTTCGTGTCGTTAATGACTGAAAGCCACTAATTGACGCAACTATAAATAAATGAAAAAAAAAGTATAATCCGAAAGCCACGCGCTTTCCTATTCTTATCTCAATCTTTTTAAATCGAACAACTCGCGGAACTCGCTTAATCAGACCATAAACGAAACCCGCAGCCTTATCAAACTCTAAAACATCGAATGCCACCGGATAAGATCGGATACGAATGGCAATTACATCGATACAAGCGAGCGGTCGAAAGCAATATGCCTGGATATGGGAGCGACGAGTTTGCACAAGAAGCATTCAATAAAATCGCCAAGCAAAATTCTCGCGGCAAACGGAAAATTATTCCGGTGGAAATTTCGCAATTGGCAACTTCCGCGACACGAAACGTTTCAAAACCGATGGAAATCCAGCGTGTCGAGACGTTGAAACGCGTGCATCAACGTTTGCACGAACAACGTTCGCGCGGTCGAACGGATCATTGAAAATCAAAGGTCAGTGGACATCGCACCGGATACGAGGCGACGTTCTCTCACGTTGGGAAAGTCAACCGAGTTTCGCAACCCGGAGACACGAATCAGCCGAGCAAAAGAAGACTAGATACCGACCGTGTGTTCCCCTTCACCGATCGCTGACCACAGCTCGAGACGAGATCCGATTCGCATCTATCGCGAAACTCGTGAAATCTACTATCGAGTTGGGCAACTTTTCAACCGACAAATCCGCTGCTAATTTTATTCTCTACGATGGGAAAATATTTGATCGAAAATATTTGATAGCAGAAATATTATTCTCTTCTGAAACGCGATGCACGCGTCCATCTACGGTAGCTTGCGAAAGTATCGAAACGCTTGGCCACGAACAAACCTTCTACGAATGCACTTAAACTTCGACGTCTTAAAATTCAACGTCTGCAACGTTCGCGCAGAATAATCAAATTTGTTGCGTATTGCAAATACTTCGATGTAATAACGAAAGGGCGTGAGAAAATAACGCGCGATTTAGATCCAACAAGGATAGATACGATCGAACAAAAGATATAACAAACTTAAAAAGAAAATATGACAAACGACAAAACGATTCGGACTATAACTCCTATGGTTAGCTTGTCCGAAGCAGCGAGAAGATATTATACGAGACAACTAGTGAAATGAACGAGAAAACAACTTGAAGAAATTAAGTAATACGCACGCGCTACTGAATTATAATAACAACAGCTGAGAATATTTATTATTATTATTATTATTACCATTATCGTTGGCGTTGTTGTTCTTGTTCTTGTTATTATATTCATGATACATATTATCAAGATAAACTTGTTTGCGTTGGACGAGGAGGGGTCGTCGACGTTAAACGCAAGCAGTTTCACCCTTTACTCTTTATAACCAAAATCGGCCTACTCTTAAACACCGTACACTTAAATAGTTTAAAATAAACGCTAACCTTACCCTACCGTTACATATGCTGCACGAAAATTTAGCAAACGATTATAACGATTACGTTGGTAAAGATCGAAACTAATTTCGAAATTCTATATACACATACACGTACTCATGTGCAAAATCTACATTCGTAGTTGCGTACTTTAACGCAAGTAGATATTTTGCAGAGATCACGATCATTTATCGTATTTAAATGATTCGTTATACCGATAAACCTCGATATTTAGGCCGTGGACCTACTTCATTGGAAATTAGATAACAGTAAGCTAACAGTTCGATACCGACGATTGAATCGGTACAATGATTAGCAATTAGAAAAGAAGAATTTATAACAAATATAACAGAGATCCGGATCATTTTCGGATAAATTTCACAATTTTTCATCGATCGTTTACTCCTATACTTTAAGAAACGTCGAACAATGTAATCGAATAACTGGTAATTTGTAAATTTCCATCGAAATCTAGCTATTCCATCCGGTCAGGAAGAAGAACCTATTACTATCGATGACTCGTAGAATTATTACTTCGATGGCGAGGGAGGCCTTACGTGTATACTGCTTCTATGTATACGTTCCAAAGGTAGCTTTAAATTATAGATAAAAAATAAGAACAATTTCGATCGTTCTAAAGACTAGTTTTACCCATAGAATATACTTTCATCGCAGATCGGTACAACGAATAGCAACGTGAAAATTGGAAAAGATGGAAAAGTACAGTTTCCGTGGCTGCGACAGTCACGAGACAGTTGCTTCATCGAGGAATCGGACTAAAAGTTTACGCTTCCAAAGAACTTCAATCTCGTGTACATACAAGACTGTTGCGTACGCGCGGATTCTGTGACAGAAAGGCGTTCGAACGACACGTCCTAGATTCGTACGATCACCAAACCCCAATTTTACCCATTCTACTCACCTCTGCGAGTAACGTCAGAAGCAGAAGAAGGTTGCCGCGAAGCCTGGAAATCGGTCGCGGAGAATCGACGGCCACGTCCTTCATCCTTGACGAAATCATACAGCACGGTTATCAAGATATATAGAATTACGCGCGATTCTCGATCTTCTGTTCGCAGTTCGAAGCTTTCTTCTTTCGATCGACGGTATTCTCCCCCTTTCTCTTCTCCTCTGGCCTACTTGCACGCGACGATCGATTCACCGAAACTCACGATATCACGCACACTGTCGGCAAACACTTTGGCCGTCACTAAGAATGCGCGCGAGGAACGCTCGTGTGGTGTCTGTCGATCGATCGATCACGCACTGTGGATTGCCGCGATTCGCAAGCCGCGTACCTGCTATCACGAGGAGTCGCGTATCCCGGCCTGGACAACACCTTGCGACGATACCTGTTCGCTCGATTCGCGGGTAGCACGATGCCGACGATAGGCTTGTCGAGCGAGATGGAATCGTGGAGAAACAACCAGGGGAACGACAGCTGCCATATCCATCGGCAAGCTGACTCGAGTTTGGCTAACCGGAACGCTCCTCTCCTTCTGCCCTCGCCCCTCTGTCGTTGTTCCGGCTAGCTCGCTGTACACGCTATAGCTAGGCAAACGGTACACGATAACCACGTGTCGCCGTGTGTCACGAATGCGTGCCTCTTGGCTTTCTTGTCTCTTGGCTCTTGCCTCTTGCCTCTTGCCTCTTGCCTCTTGCCTCTTGCCTCTTGCCTCTTGCCTCTTGCCTCCGCTACTTCCCATACATTTTCTACCGTTCGCTTTACAACGATCGTTGCGCGGTTCTCTATGCGCTATATAAGATAACTTCGGATTAACCAGCAACGACCTCTCTGTCCTTCCTACTTCGGCAAGTTGTAGGATTCGTTTACAAATCCAAGAGAACGAAACGTCAAGTTAGAAAATCGGTGAACCACGATCGCACCAACGACATGCCGTTTCGATCAAACGACCGATCGAATTAGCACGAACCACGCGGATAAATGCGTTCGTCGACGACAGGCATGTAACGTTCGATAACGAGATCGTGCACTATCATCTTTTCTCTTCGAGAAACGTGCAACGTGAAACAGTTCCAACTAGATAACACTCAGCCTCATCCTTCTTCTCCTCTTCCTCCTTCTCCTGCTCCTCCTCCTCTTCCTCCTTCTCCTCCTCCTCCTCCTCCTCCTCCTCCTCCTCCTCCTCCTCCTCCTCCTGCTCCTGCTCCTGCTCTTCTTCCTCCTCTTCTTGCTCGCCGCGCTCCTATTGCTTCTCGTTCCGAGCCCTTCGGCGCGTGCAATGGAATAACGACCCGGAGGGATGCTACCCTCTGCATCCGAGACAACGACAACGTAACGAACCGAGCGTTACAAAATCTGAGGTGTCGCCGTTATTAATCGTGAGATTGTCTCGATATTCTCTAGCAATCTAGTCGCTCGAAACGACTAGAATTTTCTCCGATATCCTGTAATCTCCTTTGATATTTTCCTTCCTCTCTTTCTCCTTTTTCTTTCCTTTTTCTTACGACAAAAGGTATTATTCGATTATGAATTTTTATTAAATCAGCATGTTTATTTTTACGCTTTCTTCTATCGAATACTTTCTTTTAAAAGTAAATGGAATGTACGACGAGGTAATTTCACTTTGTGAAAAGAAAATGCTAACGATATGAAAATATGAATCGCTAAAATTATTTAGCTTGTTTCTGCTATCGCGTTTCCCTTCTCGTCTACCAAACAGCTTGCGTTAACGTCGTACAATTATGTAAATAACGAACGTCACAGAACGCCGAGTGAATTTGAATCGATCTTCCAGCCAGTCCAGCGTGACTTCGTTTCTCTCCTTATCGCGCACTTTTTCTACTTCGAATCGAATCCTATTTCCAAATGAAACTAATTAAGTTAAGACGTATGAAAAATGGGAATTTTTTCGAAATTCGAAGGGAAACGTTTCCCCGTATGTCGCTGTAATCGAAGATACGATCGTTGGAACAACGAATCAAAATCGTTTGGTTAATTTCATACGGTTGTCACTCTCGATTCCGGTCGATGATGAGAATATCAGCCGAAACGTGGCAGTACGTTCGATGTTTCAACGTCAAGGTGAAAGACGCCAGCTAGGGAACGGTGTCGAGTGGTTATCAAATGTGAAACTCGAAGAACGTTTTATACTTTCGTCCGATATAGGCGTGTCTGCCGATTGATATAAACGAGTTTTCATATTTTTTCCGATTCAACTCGATTCACGACGTGTCAAAGAACACGAGCGTACCGTACCAACAAAATCAATATGTCAATAACAACTACTGTTCGATATAGGTATCCAACGAATATCGTACGAAAACGAGAAAACCGCGAAAACCATCGCACGTACGTCCTCTTTTCTTTGTCGGGCAGGAACCTGTTGTCCTGCTTCACCAACTTGACGGGCGTCGATGTCAGAGGTAAACGAAAACATACGTGATCAATCCGTCGCGCACAACACGCACCACACACTGTTAAACGGTGAAATTCTCTGCGAAACGAGTACACACGACTTGGCAATAACGAAATCGAACACGTTTCATCGTCGACCGACACACATCCGTCGCCGTATCCCGGATTCTTGCTGCGTGAAAACGAACTAGCAACCAGCAAAACGAGATTTCGCACTGTGAAACGAGACTACACGGAACGAAGGGAACTCGTGACAGCCAGGAGCAGCAGGCCCACGAGTCGAATCCTTGCCACGAAAGCAGAAATCGAGAGGCAAGGTAGCTTCAACGACGACAAATACGCGATTTCGTCCGAGCTGAGGTGCACTCGGTCAACTGGCGCGCTTTCATGACGCCTCTCCCGCTGCAGGCACGGTCAACAGGACCTCGGCTACTCTCACGGCACTCCAACTCGTGGGCTCGCCGAACCAGCAGCAGCTAAATCGCTTGCCTTGCCTCGTCCCTGGCCTCTCCCACCGTCGCACGGCTAACCTGACTGCCTTTTCATTCCATCCGTTTTTCTCGTTCTCTCTCTCTCTCTCTCTCTCTCTCTCTCACTCACTCACTCACTCACACACTCTCTTTCTCTCTCTCTCTCACGCTCGCTCGTTCGTCTCACCATCGTTCGAATCACCGCCGACTACTGCCCCGGCCGGATACCCGACGCAGCCGCCACCACCACCAACGTTTTCCCTCTCCCTCCCCCGCCCCGTTCGCCGCTTTCCGTCGTTCCCTACCATCGAGTTAGAGCCACCAACCTAGTACTCCCACCACCGCCACCTTTTGTATTCCCTGCTGCTACGAACCGCCGCGCCGCCATCGTCCCCGTCCATGTTCGCCGCTCCGAGTTTCCTCCCTCGCTCACTGTATGTTCCTCCAACTAGAGCTGCTTCGCTACCTATCCCAATAGAACGTTTCTCTGTGAGTTCCGTCGTGTATGCGTGTACGCGTGTATGCGTATAGACTAGTAGCCAGGAACGTAGCTTGCCAAAGAGATACTTGGTTCTTCAACTGCGTGGGTTCGTTGACTTACTTCACGATCCTTTCGTCAAGTTCGCTTCCAGATTAGATTTCGTCTTTACCGAGACAAACAATTTTTTCCCCGGCACTTAGATTTTCGTTTCATACGTTTGATAACAAAAATGACGTGTTTAGGATTAAAAGTGTTTGTTGAAGATGATCAACATGTTCCTGTGAAACTGGACGACTCGTATGTTAAATATCGTGGAATAATCGAGTATTTACGTAGTTACCGGTGAAATACGTTCGAAATTAGAAAGATGTCGTAAATGTTTAAGAGTCTTACAATTTTGGTAGACTTCTTCGAGTTATCGAATGTCGTTCGTTTCATGGTACGTATTGGCACATTCTTGGAAACGAATCATATATTACATTATAGAAATGGAACAATTCCTTTTACAATTAATTTTAAAATAGCTTTTGCTTACGATAATAATTTTTATCGAAATCTCTAAAAATAAATTACCTGTACCGTTTGAATAAAAAATGTTTGCCGTTAAGGTAGAAAGGAAAGAAAATATAAAGTCTCTATCGATACATAGTTACATTGAATTTTTTGTCTGTTTGCAACTCTCGTTTGTTACTCTCGCTTCTTCTTAAAACTAAAACTTTCGTTCGCTATCTTTGAACTTAGAACCTACCTGATATTTACATAACCGAAGGATAAGACGTGTAAAACTCAGGGACGTAGTTAAAAGCCTCTACTTTCTAATATACTTCTCTGTGACAAGTAAAGCGACTAATGGCGATGAATTTGACGAAGATACGACAACATAAGCAAGTTAAAATTGACGATGATATTGTTGTTTAAGGAAGTGCGTATTGCGCAAGCGTAATATTTCTTCCGTAATAAAAGAATTGAAACGCTTCATCTGTTTCCTTGATAAATAAATAGATTTAGTTGATTGTTTGTTTGCATATAACCCTAAAATCACATGTATCGTTGGGTCGATTTTCAAGTGTAAAAGGTTTTAAGCATAAAGGCTTTAAATTTCTAAAGAATTGTACATATCGTTGTTTTATTAAATTTCATATAACAAGATATTATCGAGTACATCGTATTATATCCTTATTTTAATGAAAGTTACTTTAATGGAGGTAAGCTACAACACGATATATTCTTAATGCTTAAATATACCGTTTCGTTACTGGCTTGTAACAAGATTATTAAATTTATTTGTACGTCATTAAATACAGATCTAAGGAAATTGACTAACGACACTTTATTGAATCGCTTATCGATAATATAAGCAAATATTAACAGAATAACTTCATAATACGAATATAAATACTATTACCTGAATTTGTAATATTAATGCATGAAAGAAAAACGAGAAATTTCAATCTACCGATAAACAATTAAATCTGAAACTGATCTTTTAGGCACAAAATAAGCAGACGTATAAATTCATGCGGCTGAATCGGTAAAGCTAACGTTGCAAAGGAATAATCGTAATCATCTATCATTTGAACTTTCGTATTAAAGATTTCGATTGATATTTCTGTAATATCGATTGGATCCTTTCTTTTTATATGTACTGCGCAAATTAACTAAATTTTTATTAATTTACAAATTACTTGTTATCAAATCCTTAAAGATAAAACAAAAAGCAACCTATTCATTGTATATATTATTTGTACTTTTTACCATACGACAAAAATTTGAATGATACTTAAATAATTAGTTAAGTAGTAACATATACTACGTATATCGATTATTTAGTATCTTAAGGAGGGGGAGGGGGGAGGGGGGAGGGAAATATCAAGTATTCTTCAATATATCAATGCTCTCTAATTAACAAAAAGTAACAACCAACAAAATTAAGAATTATTAATCATCGAAATAAAGAGCCTTTAAAAATATCATATCGGATAGAAATAACAATCATGAAAATTAAAAATTTCTATCTAAAATTAAATTTTATTATCAGTGTCGAACTAAATCAAAAGCCCTTAAAAGAATTTCACTTCAAAATATGACAGACTAACGTTATAGACAGAATATGATTTCCATAATTTTTGGACATGTTGTAGAAATCGATATTTTAAACAACTATTTCCTATGCGTATAAGGGTTGAACTCGCTTGGTTTCCAAGATATTGGCGAAAAACTACCGGTACCACTACAGAGTACTCTGCTTATAGCTTTGCGTCTATGGCAATGTATTCGTTGATATTGGTTGCCGGTCACCCCACGGTAACCGAATAAAGTGACACCTGGTCCAAAAAGTTATGTAAACTATAAACAAAAAATAAGAATTAGATTCGAGTTAGGAGCTATTTCATCCGGCCGCCGCACGGCGGCCGCAGCCAATAGCGCTATACGTATACGATGTCATAGGCGCACAACTACAGAGACAGTTCGCTGTAGTGGTACCGGCAGTATTTCGCCAATATTTCGAAAACCATGCCTGTACAGCATTTGTACCTATAGGAAAAAGTTGTCTAAAATGTTAATTTCTACGATATATCGATATATATACGATATTGGAGGATAGTCAGTCTTTCTACGGTTTCATCTTATAAAGAAATTAGGATTTTAGTATCAGTTTCCTATCGCTCTTAATTTCAGTATCTTATTCCAATGAATCACGAGGGTAAACGAGTAATCAATTGCTTGATGATTTTCAGTAAGAGCCATTGTCATAAATGAAATAACATCGTTAACGATAAATTCGGGATCGCTACGGGTACGATATGTAAGCATCAAGAATGTATACACGCACACACGCACACACGCACACACACACATTCACAGCTTGCTTCGACCTGATCAGCCATATTGCGACGTCCGCTGGAATTATGCACGCAAAATCGAAATGGTCGTTGATCGTGGCGTGTGTTTATACAGTATAGTGACAGTGACAACCACACCTTTTTCCCCTCTTTTTCTTAGCACTTCGCTACATATATTTGCCCAGGCTCTCCTCTTCGCGAGTAAGAGTTACTGGAGAGACACACGCACACTATCAGTCATGCCGTGTTAGCACTTGTATCAACAGAACTTTACCAATCGTTCCTTCTTTTCCACCTCCAGCCCCTGGTACGCTCCCCACTTTTCAGAGCAACCTTCCACCAGCGCTGCGTTCGCCCTCTACGTTTCTACCCTTATTGCGAGCCCCGAGCAGAGAAAACTATCTACATGCATATATGTACTTATTTTGCGCGTGTGCACAATATTCATTCGTTTGTAACCGTGTTCCGTGTCACACCCACACAAAGGAGCCAAACACAGACATGCAATGCGAAAGACGCATACGTATCAAGAGAGAGGACAGGTTGTCTCTCGTAACTGTATTAGAAATTTAGATCCGTTTAAAAGACTGAGAGAAAGGGCATTGATTCAGAAATTAGTAGTGCTTCAATGAAATTTATAAAATTATTTACTTTTTTATCGTGTATGTGCGAGTATGTACGTATGTATTTGGTTTTTGCAGATATCTTATTTGCATATACAGTTGCGACTATATTAAAAATATCATGTGATAAAATATTGATCGGTAAAAGATTGGATTTGTTTCCGGGAAAGAAATGAAAATTTCTAGTAAAGAAATTTCATCGCAGGATGAAGATTGTTTCGCGATGATAATTAATCGAAATAAGTTAATAAACACATTCTTGTATTTTTGTAAATTGTTTTAAATAATTTTAAATTGTTTTAAATTATTTTTGGAGGTATCATAGTATTTAGAGTATAATAAGATATATTTAATATTTCCAATATCGACACATTGAATAGTTTATGAGATTCATCGTTACATGTACAACATAACAGAAATTCGATTAAAAAATTGCGAAACTTTATTTCACGATTGTGTTGATATTATCGCTTCCTTTTATTCCTACAACTGATGAACTATACATACATTGATATTAGATGTTAAAACTATTGACTCACCGGTAGTTAAAACGCATGCATATAAGATACAGAACGATGGCCATCACCGTTGACTACCACATAAGAATACATACACTCGTGTGCGATACTCTATCTAAAATATATCTTGGACAATCGCAATCAAAGAACTAACACAAAGATGGAACAGAATAAAGATCAAATATATGTCGATTATTTCTACGTAACAAAGAACTTTTTTTCTAATTTCAGAAGAAATTCGGAATCGCCGATTTTATGCTTTTTTTATGGGAAAACCACTGCACACTCTGTAAACTTACTTTTGCACTTTATTAAGAATAAAATAACGAATCTGTTGATAAAGCTTTACCATCTAAAGAATATGAAGGAATCTTCCTTTATCACGTTTCTGTAGTAGATTCATCGCTCGTTTTAATTATTTTAATATGTACGTATGTATGTACATTGTACATTTTTTACATATTCTTAACATATTTTATAATTCTCAATATATATATATATATATATAAACTAAAAGATACTAAGTATTGTAAAAGAACTAGCTTTAAATTAGCAAAAAGTTGGATAAAATTTCATATAATCTTGAATATTGGGTACGTTGGAAACTACATACACATGATAATGTTAATTATATTACAGCGCCAAAATATGAAAAGTAAATGCAAATTTCGATTTAATTTTTCCTCGCTACTTAACACTTTCGTTCTTTAGTGTAACACCGTTCGAAGATATATGTCCGAGATAAACCTGGATAATTAATGGAGGCAATTAATCGATGTTTAGTCTCTGAAAGATACGTGGTTTGGAGAACAATCGGATACCAATATCAAACATACATCATACGGATTCTACCTTAGCGGTTAAACAGGAATCATGAGTATGACATCACCAACAGGTTCGTTCTGTTTCGTCACTATGGACTTGTTATCCCGCATTCTTCTATTTATATATACACATACTCATTCGAATAATTCTTAAACGATTTCAAGATACAAGATTGCTCACGCTATTATTAATATTCTTTTATAATGATTCTTTGATACACACATATACGTATGTTTATGGTTTAGGATTGGCAATTATTAATTAACGTATAACGGGAAAAGTGTGATTACGTGGTATCCTAGTACCTTGCGTCTCCGATATAATATCAAATATTGGTTAATGAAATCCGATAATGAGACAAACTAACAAATATTAAATTAATAATAAGCAAACAGGTTTGCGATATCTCCTAAACGCAACTTCTCTTATTAAAGTGGTTAAATTAGTCGTTCGATCGCTCTCGTTTCATCGTTCGATCTTTGGTTATCGATTGAAATAATAACCGTTCTGTCAAAGCAAAGCTACGATTAATCGACTCTCTCTTTCCAACGGATTAAAAAATTGTTCTCTTCGCGTTCTCACATGCTTGTTAAATTCTCCGATAAAACGAAAACTATAGTTAAACATCTCAAAATGATTATTTCACTTATAAATTAGTGTAGTATACGGTAGCAAGTAGAAAAATTATATCTAGCAAAGGATTAATTGGATATCGCGCCGATATCGTTATGAAATATTCAATCGTAAGCTAATTCTCCGTGTTACACGTATATACGTATAAAAGCGGTATCGGTTGCGTTTCTCGTACTACGTTATTACCATAAATAACGATTCTTAAGGTAGACGTGGATACTAGGGACTGCGCGGCACCGTGGGCGAAAGAAAAAAAATACATACGCAGAGCACAGACAGGAACGTATTCCGTCGAAGAAAACACATTGCTACACGAACAATTTTTCTATACACGTAATAACATATAATTATATCTAAAAGTCACGAATGCTACGCCTATAAAAATTTTTAACGAAATTTTTCAGCTACGAAATTGTTCATCTTCATTTACATTATATGGCAGTTTCCAACAAATTCAAATTCTAACATTTTGAAATAAACGGTCACCTACGCTCAAACGCTGTTGGAATTATTTAAACGAGATATAGAAGATAGAGAAGATTCGTGGCTAAATGAAAAGAAATCTTTCTTATAAAACCTTATTTTAGTTATTATTACGTTTCATAACTATTTAATAATTATTCAAAACTTATAAAACCTTTCTTATATTACGGCACATTAGGTTAGGTTAAACAAGTATTTTACCAAAGAATTACAACGCTAAAATAAAGCTTGATGTTTTACTTTATTTATCGGTGACATCATCGCCGTAAGAGCCAACAAGCTAAATCTATTTCCTATAATTTGCACGAAGCTAATAAACAATTACGATGCACTCTTAAACGACGCATTTAAATAACACATTCGTTTAATAATTAATGCTTGTAGTAGATACTTTACAAAGACGCTAGAATTTGCCCGTCCCTGTGCGTAGGAGTAGTGGGACTCGCGCGAACCTACCAGACCAGACAAACAACGCTCGCGCCTAATTTCGACAAAATAATTTGTACCACTTTTCAGCCACTTTTCAGCCACTTTTCAGCCACTTTTCAGCCACTATGCGCTGTTTGAACGCTTACCATATTTTTAGTTACTTTTATGAAATATGTAAAACGAAGGTAATTATCAGAGGAAAATTTTGTAAGAAAAGTTTCTTACCGATTTATATTTACACCTATTCGCATATTACATTTCCATATCACGTATACTTTATTTGCATATTTTGATATATTTGATATATAAAATACATCGACAAATCTATTTAAAAGAATAGGAAAAGCATTCGTTTTACTTCATTGGCATAGAGTCAGCGATCAGTGGAGGAAAAGTGGTGTCGGTGAATCGAAGAAAAGGGTTTTACACCGTCGCGTATTCGCTACTTTGAAATTGACGCGGTCAGCGAATCGAGCATCCGACTTGGAGAAGCTCGGTGCGCATGCGCGTACGCTAGTCCTGCGCCGCAATGCGCACTCGCGAGCAAAACGCAAAGTGGATCGAGTCAGTACTGGACAGGCTACCACTGTGTGGTGTCACGTGTGTCGTCTCGAGAGAATTACTCGACGATCGATCCATTCGACGCGCGAAATTTCCCGACGAAACGAAAAACGAACAACCGAACGGTGAAACGGTCGCATTTTATTACAAATATCGGATTACCCTTTCTCGCGAGGTAAGTGTGTATAAGTATGTATTCGGCTAGAGTTCAAATCCGGACGCATTTCGAGCTGTGACACTCGCGTTTCACGCTTTTCACACTTTTGATACGTTCGAAGAAGATCGAAGCGTAACGTATAGAATTACACTCGTATCCGTACATAATGCGTGTATATATATACACATATATCGTATATGTATCAATTAGGTACGAAGATAATCATACTCTTTGTACTGGCAAAATAAGTGCCGCCTTACGGTAATAACGTTTGCATACAATGACGAACGCGTTGCGCTCGCTTCGCGCTGAATTATTCAATCTATCTCAATATTTCATACTTTGTCGGCGCGTTATCGGCCTATGCGTTATTAAATGCGCCATCGGAGCCCGAAACGAATTTATCCTTGGCAAGTTGTAATTTTAAGGGAAACAAAAAAAAAAAAAAAAAGAAAAAATCTTTCCCCGTTTTCCCCGTTTTCCCGGTTTTATTAGGATATATAAAGGACGTTTCTACGATCTTGGTAGAACTCGTTCTCGCTAGATTCGTTCAAGCATAGAAAGTCTGAAATAATCAAGCTTTACTTTTACCAACACCGTTCACGACGTTAAACGACGATTACGCGTCTACGTAGAAAACGATGCGAACGTAGAAAATGAAAACATAAGGACCGTATGATCACGTTGGCACTGGCACCGCCTTTCAGCGTATATTTCTGATTCGCGATTAACGGACTCGCGACCGATCGGCAAGAAGCGTCTTAAACGCGACGACGTTGAAGAGCACGGCGGCCAAGGAAACGTATACCATGAGTCACGGTTGCAAAATAGACGCGACGCATCTCTGACGTGCGAAATTCGCGGCATTCCCTTTTGTGTTTGGCCGCGTTTAAAGGGGACGAATGAAATTCAAATGGACGTTTTTCGTTCATCACGTCAAACGGACGTTCTCGAAACATCTGCCCACGAGTAAACGTGAAACGCGCTAACCATCGACGTGCACGCCAGGCATAACGACGCTCACTGTTCGAGTTCAAGCCTCTCAAAGGCCTCGAGAGTTTTTCCACGCGACGAGATTAATTGCTGCACACCAACCCCGGAATATCGGCCGCTGCATTATGTCAATGTAAATATTAGGACCGGTGGTACGTCGAATATACGTACGCGTGCCGATACATTTATCCACAACATATTTACTTCGGATACTTTTAAAAATCGCGTAATTTTTGAGGTATTTACGAGCGTAACGATGCTAAAACTACCGTTACCGTACTAACAAAGATCTTGCCAAAGTGCAAGATTCGAGAAAGGCGATAATTACCGAATCAGTGTGAGACACGAAAAGATCTCATTGTCGTATCAACGAACACATCGAGTAACTGAAATTACTTTATTTTAACAAATGTACAGTTCGATCGCGAAAGCGTAGAATCCTCTTTGCACGCCTAATACGCGGATGATATTTAGAGCAGCTACTTGGCAGGCTGACTCCGAGATAACATTATCCAACGCTACAACTAGCTTATTTGTTAAAACGAGTTTCGGATATTTGTTTCTCTAATTATTGCTATTATCATTGAAAACGCGTAAGCTGCTTGGACGACGTTTTCGCGATCGATACCGACTCGTTCATTGAAATACAAACGTAATTTTATCGCCAAAGTAACAATTCTGGCGAGGTAGAGGTTTCAAGATCGCTTTCACTTCTGTAGCCGGTATCCGGCTGGAACAGCGCTATCCGCATTAACGTGTCGAAGCTAATCCGATCTTCCAACGATCGCCATCGATAGCAGGATTTTACGTAACAACGTTTTTCCGATTAGAAGCTGTCGCCGTTATTGTTCGCCTGAGAATTAAGGTTCGCTTCGCCAAGGCGCGTGATATTTCACGGGAAATTGTTAATTATAGGCATGCTCGCGTTTACTACGCGTTGTTCGCGGCGCACGTAACCCAGTAAGCAGATGATCGTTCTCGATGGATGGGCGGAAGGTCGACTCCCACTTTTCGTCTTCGTGGATCTTTCATCCATGTAAGGTGTGTTTCAAGGACCGAGCGTTCAGCTCGCGCATACGCTTTCATATTCGTTAATAACGATATTCGCGTTCAGTTGACTCGACCGATGTTTTCATTTTTCGTTGATCGTTGTCGTAAATTCGCACCTAAAGAATAAAATCTCTCTATTTTCCTCTTCTTTTTTTCGATGGGTTTTTTACGTCTCTACTAGACTGAAAACCGCGGAAAACTACTCTCATTCGTAGATAACACGCGTTCCAGCTTTTGTAGCATTCAACGGTAAAAAGTTGGAAACATTCTCGTCGTGTTCTTCGCACCGTCGTACGATCGATACCCACTCGACGAACCGTTTTACGTAAGTGAAACAGTGGACAGACGCGAGCAAAAACGGTAATTAACCTGTTCTTCTTTGTGTCGATCGATGCGAGGTCGAGCTGAATCCAGATGTCGCGATATTAATTTTCCATCGATAAATTGCTATTTACATAACCGCTGAAAATCGCATTGTCACGGAATGCACGTTTCCACGCAGACATCCTTTCATTATGCGATACATTTACCCTACTTTGATACATTTCACGAGCTAACCTGTGATTTTCCGTAATTTCCTGCAATTACTTTGTAAATAGTACGCTACCGTCTCGTTAAACGCGAATACAATCGCGAATATTACGAATCTCCACCGATCGGGTATACAGTGGTATCGATAGAAACACCTTACTACATGCTTTCTACATTTACTTTTTACCACAACCTTTGTATTTACGATTCGTCGTTCCACGTAGAATTACACATTTTCCGTCAAATTCCGTCTCTTCCTCGACATCGAACAGCGGTATTTCCACGAACGAACGTTTAACGTTACTGATGTAAGACGCGATATAACAATGTAAAACGCGACATACGATAAAATTTGTTTTCCAGCGGACGCGTAAAGGGTGGACGTGCTGGTACTTGTAGCGGCGATAATATATCTAATATACGTGTGACCTGTGTGGTACGAGCTATATAGTCGACTATAGTCGACGGACGAGTCAATAAATATTCGCGGTCGCACCGAACAGGTCGACGACGACGAATGCGGTGCGAACGATACGTGATCTTTCGATCATCCGGGAAAGTACGGTGGACAAGGAAAAACCGGCGCGAACACGCATCGGTTTGTAGTTTATAAAAGTAAACTTTCGCGCCACCAGGCAACCGGTGGGCCGAAAATAAACGTAGATTCGCCAATTTATCTTTCCTGTAGTCGCCGCGTTGCTTCCTGAGAAAAGTACGGTCGACGGATTTTCGATTCGATAGGTCGCGATTACCTCGGATTTATCGATGGGGAAAAATATAACGTCCGCGGCCGAAACTAGCCGGATCGTTCATAAATTTCTCAGTCACCTTTCTACGATATTTTTATATTCCGTGTCGTTCGTATTCCGCTACGTTCTATTCAAAATATAATGCGATATTCGCGCGTTAATTTAACGATACAAGTGCAGATGACCGCGATCAAAGAACGTCTTTGTCGCACCGTCTTGACAGTTGCGCGAGTGAAAATAGAGGAAGACGCGTTCGTTTGTTCGTCTTCTTATTACCTTATTACCTAAATTACCTAAATTCGTACGACAGAATTCCTTTTAAATAGAAACTAATTTCTACTGAAATTGGATGTATTTTTTTCAATGTAGCTCTTTGATCCTCCGCGTAACGCTCCGCCCGAATTTTCGTGTTTCGGCGCTACTTTCGTTTCAGCGAGCAACGAGGCTTTTTAACCTTCTGAGAAAATCTTTATGCTTAAAATTGAAATATGCGAGTATAGATACACGTCGATAAGTACTTTTCTATTTTATCTTGAAATTTAAAAAATTGTACGATCTTATCGATAGAAAAATACGGTTACGAATGGAAATCATTTTGGCTCGTGCCAAGGCAGGCATTCGGATTTTTTCTATTAAAAAAAAAAAAGAAAAAAACTGTAACAGAGTTGGGGATAAACTTTGATTTTCTGATAGTCGAATGTCGTTCCGAAACGTAGGATATCGGCACGACAAATACGTTGCGACTAAATAAAGATTTCGACTAAAAAAAAGGTTGCGACTAAAGAATTCACACAGTGGTTTTCGTGGCTACACTTTTGTAAAAGTTGCTAGGTTGTATTTACGGGTAAGAGTTAAAGAAAGAACTGGCTGGATCGGATACAGAAGAAAAGAGGAAAAATAGAATGAAACTCTGAGCGCCAGTTGGCTGGACTATAGCCGCTCGCGTGATGTCAAACGTCGCTGTTAAATTTACGCTAGTCAAACTCCGCTTCCTCTCCGACTGTTTTCAACCGAAAAATTCACAAATCAAAAGGACGTTATTTAAAAATATTCCTTTCTATTTCTACACCATATGTAACTTCTTGTAAGATCAGCGATAAAATTAAACCTTTTTTACGTCGATCGAACCAACAAAATCTAATTATAATATTTTTAAATAATAATTTTACGTGTATCTTTGTTCATTTCGTCAAGATTTCGGTAATTTGTTACGGTGTACGCCAATTGTTAGGTAATTCGGTCTTTGTTCTGCAAATTTTTGATTCGTCCCAACGTTCTTATTTTATATCTGTCAGTTTTTACATCAGAATTTTTCCATTACGGTAAAATTATAAATTACGCGTGTACATAGGCACCGAGATAGCCTCGAGATAGCCTTGAGAAGCGAAATTGCGCGAGAAATAGAAAAGCGAAGAAAACGAAACATCAAATGGGAAGAGAGTGTTTGTTTGATCTTTTGCTAATTCTAAAAATATTCCTTCTATCGTTATTATTATTCGAACGTTCCTATTCGAACAATTTCTCAAGCAAGAAACAGCGAAACGTTTCCTCACTTTACGCGTCTTTCTTTACCGTTCGCGTAAAACATACGCAACAGATCTATTCTATCGTCAATGGATCGATCGGTTACCTTTCGATCGTGTCTGTCCGCTATTACGTTAGCAGCCGATCGTTTCATTGACGCGAGTAACCGCATTCTGGCGAAGGCCATCGAACGTCGACAAGAACGCGGACAAGAACATCGAGCAAACTCGATGCGAGCGAGTCATCAACGAAAATGTTGTCACTTGCCTTCGAGACTGCGATCGATGCAGCCAAGTTAAAATTAGACCAGAAAGATCGGATTATGCGAAGTTGGGTCGTACAAAGAGACAGCATAAAGCCATTATCCAGCGATTATCGTCGTTGAAGGCTAAGCTAGAAATTTCGAACGATAAACCTTTACGCAGACGGCGTACTTTGTACTTTGAATTTTTGTACAACAGTTCCGAAACAGCTTACAAAAGTATTCCAACGTTTCCCATAGAAAACTTTTTCGTATATATATATATATATTGTATGTATAAACGTATACCGTAAAAGATTTCCAAACCAAGCTTTTAGACAAAGAGCAATGAATACACAGTACATACAGCTATACACAGGTATTATTACGTGTAAAAAAAATTACGTCTATCGTGGAGTTATCGTTTATTTTCAAATCGTTTCCATTTATTCGTTTTCAAGTCGTTCGTTTTCGCGCGTTTGCAACATTTACGTTACGTATCGTTTTAACTACATTGTATCAACCTTTTACACTGTGATATTCGATTTTAATCCATTTGCTGTTATAATTTGTTCCTATTTTTATCGTAGAGATCGACAGGTACATAACGTATTAGCAACATTAAGAATACGAGAAAAGTCGAACGTTGGTAAAGTTTGTTTTTTCTTTGCGATATCGAAACTACCCGAGATTACTCGAAACGTAGCGTATTTTGTCGGCTCGTCTTCAATTACGATCACCTATTTTTCTTATTACTTCGTTCTGAACGATACGGTACGATACGATGCGAAGAACGTTCTCGACAACGATAAAAGTCGACGCAACCAGCAACGACGATTTAATCTGGTTTTGTACTTGGCATTTGTAAAGTCGAGAGTCTGTAACGGCGAAATCGTTAAAATCGTGCAGCCATCTGTACAACCAGCTGTATAATTACACGTGTTTTATATTCGCTTAAATAAAGCACGCCCTTATTTATCAAATCGTTTCACGCGAAATACCAGCTTTCTCAAAATCATAAAATCATTTTATTCGCAATGTCGCAAATACGAATACAAATTTATTTACGATTTACGTTCATTTGACTAATTACATAATTAAAGCATAATTAAAAGAAGATAGCTTGCTTTGCAAGTTACGATACTCGATACTCCAAATTAGACCTGGCAGAATAAAAAGAATAAATCTTTCATTCGTGTAATTGGTCAAAATACGATATACGATATACGATACTATATGCTTTTTCACAGTTTGATATTAAACCAGCTTTTTTTTTTTTTTGTAAAATCCAAACTTTCCAATCGTACGCTCCAATAAATATAGTAATTAATCTTCTAACGCATAATTGTTAGATCAAAGTGGAATAGAATAGATTTTTCTTCGCGCAGCTTCCACGCTGAACTTGTACGTTAACGCTGTATAATAACGTGCATGTAGTTGTATAATTTTCAGCGAAACTACAACAATAAGAATTTTCGATTATATATTTTTCGGCGTGGATTTATCTTCGAACCGATTACTCGATTACATCGAAACGAAAGACCGTTATTTAAATTTTACAGAAATTTAGAAACTTAAAAACGAGAAGGAGAGAGGGAGAGAGAGAGAGTATATCATTCGCAAGATAAAAATAAATACTACTTTGAATGTGCGAATCGGTGTGAACGGGAGAATTAAAAATCCATTGCGATAAGCTAGATCGTTAGAAGCTAATAGGAATGAACGGTCTATGACGCGATAATAAAAAAAATCTGCGAGTTTAATCACGGCCTAGCCTAAGCGAAAAACGTTTTATCCGTCAGACTGGTTAGAGGGATACAAATTCTAGAAACTGTGGAGGTTCGCGTTTCAAGGTTTCAGCGCGGGGATCGTACGAGCGTGTCTCTCCTCTACGGACAATTCTTGGAAGAACTCCTTGGCCCCTTTGCCTCATTCGCATCGATGTCTCCGCCGGAATAAAACAACCGACCGTTTGGCGCTTCCCGTGGAAATACTTTTGCCGCTTACTATGGCGTCCCAGACGTGCTTTAAATAGAACCGTTTCACTTAAATGGAACAATTTAACAGGACGTTTGCAATATCTTTTCGATCGGTAAGCGGTCTGCGAGCTACACAAAGTTATAAAGAAAAAATTGAAGCCGGAACATAGTAAGAGTAAGAGTAAAAGTCTTATGCTTATCCGTACTTGTACGACGTTCGTTGATATAATTCACGCGTATGATAGAATTCATAGAGATGCGCATCTCGATCTGCGTTCGATATATTATTCTTACGACTCTGTAATCGAGTATCTGTCTTACATAATATTGCAAACTCTGCTTTCTCGTACGACGATTGTATTTACTCCAACGTACGAGGAAAATTACAGTTTTACAGAAACCGTTTGTAACAGAAGATGTTGGGAAATGAAATATTCGCAGGACAGTGGTAAAAATATTACGCGCATTTATTACGTAGTTGATATTGGATGAATATTTTTACGCGTTATCGCGATTAAGATACGATTACGAATCTGACGAAATCTTTCGACAATTATCGATAATAGAAATTCATTTTTCTGGAGTATAGTAAGGAGGTATAGTAAGGAGACGGCAAACATATTCGTCGTTTAATCGATTCATGCTTACGCGCAACATCAAGCACGAAAGGGTTGATCGTCTTCCTGAAACTCAAATACGATATAGCAACGTATACCTTAGAAACGTAATATCAATGAGCAATAACTATTTATACGAGTTATTAAAATCTCGACTTTGCCTTTCATCGCGCGAACGATTCGCATAAATCGATCCACAGAACGATCGTATTGCTCGTCCGATCGAAACTAAGTATCACGGATCAAGCCACACTACGATCGTTATACCTCTTTTAATAGCGCGTTACAAAACTAGTTTTCGAAACTGCGTGCTCGACAGGCGTACACATAAGTACGCGTACGACCGAGTCGAGCATCGGAACGGTATAAGAACGGTCGAAACAGAAATAAATCTTCGTTTGCAGGTTTGTATCGCGAACGCCGGCCATTACGCGCGCCCACTTAATTCAAAATGCCACTGCTCTAACCTAGCTCGCAGCTGGATTTAACGTTAAACCGGCTTCAGGTGTTCAGGTGAACCGCGAAAGTTGCAGCGCCTCCACCGATCCAGTTCTCCATCTATTCGAATCTCCCATATTTATAAACGTTCAGCCTCTATAAATAGAAGTACTGTAGCGTTGGACGCGCGGACGAGTACCAATAACAGGATTTCAGCGTTCGTTTCAGCGTTCGTTTCAGCGATCGTGGCCCGGCTATCAGAAGGAAACGGACCTTTGCGATAGCAGACCTTACCTTTTCAAATTTACTCGTAGTCACGACCCGTCACCAAGTATACACAGTTTTAGGTTGCACAAGCTGATCGACTTTCTGGCAAACTATACCGATAATACTTGTCGCGTAATTAAACGCGTATTAAATTTATCACGATCCGATTTCGAACAGTCGCAGCTCCTGGTTCTCGCGAAACATCATCGGCCAATTATCAACGGGTCGCATACAGCTTACGTAAGCTTCCAAGCTTCCGGGCTGAACGAGATTTTATCAGGGCTGCACTTATTTTCGTATCGCGTCACGTACCGTTTAATTGACGCAACGATCTTCGTTGGAAATAGTAATCTTACGGACGATCGTTCGCCTCGCTGTTCCTAGAAAATACGTCTCTTCGAATATACGAAGAAATACACTCCTGTCACATTCTATTAATCCTGTCGATTAATCAAAGGTCAAAGAAAATTAATTAAATACCGTTTGTATACTAAAGGGACGTTTAGGTATCGAAGAATCTAAAAGCCGCTGTCGCCTTTATGTATTCGTTTACACCGTTATATATGACTAAACCGCATTTTACGCGTGTTACGATCAGCGGTATTAGAAGCGCGCCAAGAGCCAGCGAGAAGAGCAATTTGTCTTATAATTATAAAAATGAAATATCATTCGATTGGAATTACCAAGATATTCTTGTTCTCGCTGATCGAGACGTCCTTTTAATAATCGACGATCGTGACACACGACAAGCTATTTCAAATCAAAGTCGTATAACATCGAGATGTACGATTATAATAATCAGATTTTCTCGGAATATTTTGCCTTTTTTTAAACGTAACGTGTAACATTTCACCTTGTAATTCGAAATAGCATCGAGCGCGAAGTGAAAAAACTATCGAGGTCGAGTAATTTAAGCGATTCATCCGGCATATCCATCGATACGTTCATCGTCTCATCGTTCTAACTTTTCGTACTGACTTTTGTATTATTATCGTAATTATCGTTAGACAGGAACCTATTGTAATTTTACCATACGAAAGATCAAAGTTCTACCGGATTTCGAGTAATCCGATCGGCGAAGAGCAATCTGTCGATACGATACGTTTGTAAAATTAAACAAAGATGAATAAAAATAATAAAATAAATGATAAAATCACTATCGCTCCAATTACATGCTAATAGCGTAGTGCCAGTGGCAGAGATATTCGGGAATTTCGCAACCACTTAACTTTGTACATCAGAGCGACAACCAGCGCCCGTAATGCACGCGATTTACGATCTCCTTCGATATAATTTTCTCTTTAGCTTGTAATATTTTTAACTTCACCGTAATTCTCGCTTCCTCCTTTCGTTCTTCTTCTCCTTTTCTTCTTTTCTTGTCTCTCTCTCTCTCTCTCTCTCTCCTTTCTTCTTTCTTCTTTTTTTCATTTCTGTTTACATCGTTGTTCAGATCTCGTGAGGCAGGGAACTTGAGAAGAACGCAATGTCAGCTGCAGTGAGGGAGAGAACAACAACGCACACCAGCAGAAAGATAGTGAGTCATGGCAGTCCTATATCGGGCCACAGTCAGTCGACAACCACGGCCAACAGCCTCGAAAACAACTTAGGTAAACCTTTAATCGTAATCCTATCCTTGAATCGTTCTTTTCCCACCTGCTCTCTTTACGCATCTCTCTTATGATTTCGTGAATTTCGATAATTTCATCTCGCACAGCCGCAACACTGCTTGGATCGCAAAAAAGGATTCTTTCTATCACCGTAAGAAAAACTGATTGCACTTTTTTCTTCGTTTTTAAATTAATTATCGACTTTTGGAAAACAAATGTATTATTATTAATTATTAGCGAATGCACATTACTACTATTTATTGACTATTAATCGACAATATGACAAGAGATACCTTTAATCTAAAAGCTATCATCTCCCGAAATCCATTATTTTTTATTTAAACGATAATCTATGTCTCTCAATGACTCTCACGTATATTACTATTCTCATCTTAAATTATATACTGTGTATCTTGATGTCGCATAATTTTTAAGCGATTCTACAACTTGCACACCACTACTGCAATGATATCAACGGCAAAAATAGCTTTGCTCGTTCAGAACGATAAACATCTATTTGCGTCGAAAAGCTCGATTCATAAGAACCATGAATAAAATTTGTCACGATTGAATATATCAAAATCACGTGATATGCTATAATACTTTCGCTTATGATAAGATATACGTCGTTCGCGCCAAAATTCTACGTTACTTCGTATTATCAAAATTAGGTTAACCGTAATTATTCGACCGTGTATTCGTTTACAACGATAAGCATTCGTTATTGCAAATAGAAAAGCGACGGAACACGCATTTCATGGTTTCAGACGCTCTTCTCGAGGACTTGCAAACAAGTGTCTCAAGAAGTGCCACCCCGAGCCGAGGCGGCAGGGCACTTTCGCCTCAAGTAGAGTATCGCGTAGCTGCAAATCCCACCAAGGTGGTTTCCGAAGGCAGGTAAGTAAACCTAAACAGTGTTCGAATCTACGGAATATAGCTTGCCTTTTCTCGACTGAAAGTTCGACTTATCCTTAGAGCCATCTCGCCCACTAGAACCATGACCACCACCACCGAAAAATATGTAAGCACTGGGCCGAGTGGTGCGCCCAGTGGTATACCTGATTTGAACTTGATCGATTCGGAATTGCAAAATGTAAGTTACATATATATATTCATATATTCATATATTCATATATTCATATATTCATATATTCATATATTCATATATTCATATATACTTATATTCATATATACTTATTCGTCTCAGCTTTATTAATTTTTGTATGCATACATTTGTATCGAAAATAAAAATATTTCTATCTTAACGAACATTTCTTTTCATTAACTCGGATATTTTGATAATCCGTGAACCGTATCTCTGTTTGTTGCTCCACTAGCTAATAATGTGCGATAGTAATGACCAATTACTAGATAAAAGCTGTAATCAAGAAGAATAGAAACTTTTGAATAAACTTTCGCTCGTTAACGAATTTCTCTACCGAAAAGGAAAAAAGAACTTACGAATAAAAAACAAACGATAAAAGAGATGTCGCAACGTGTAGTTTCGATCTTTCCGACACTTACGCAACCCTTTGAACATTCCAATTTTTGCTAAATCAACATTTATTATGCAATTATCGACATATATATGTTACGAAATTGCCAAGACGCTTCGTGTTGCATAACGTTGCTATGAATGAAAAGAAGGAGATTACTTGACGTGAAATTATATGCAATATGCAGGCAGTTAAATCGCAAGTGCAAGTTAAATCGCATATACCCAAAGCTTAAATCAACTCGCATCGTTTCGTTTGCTTTTACTCGAAAGAAGCACGGTTTCGTAAACGTGTAACTATCGTGCTTTTAGTTTCTGTTTTTTTCATATTCTTTCGTTAAAACTTGCCGATTCCAATTACACGTATGTATATCAAAGAGATTGTATCGCTCGAAATTTGCCTCGGGATACGTCGTTTGCGTGGCTCTATGTCTACGTACAGCACTTGGTATAGAGGCTTATAACGTATTAAAATGATCGTAGCAAGTAGTGAGATCAGTCTTATACATGAAAGAACCGTAATCTCGTATACGATTTTACTTTGAGTACACTCTGAAACTGCTTACAGTTAGATCACCTTATATTTCAAACGTAATATCAAACGAACGAATCATTGTACAAACTATTTTTCAATAGCTGGTTCGTGTAATTATTTCTTTTAAATAACAATTTCTTCTTCCATATTACTATTTAATCGCGCTTGATCCATCAACATGAACAATCTACCGAACGTTATTGCAAGTTATTGCAAATAATCGATCGATTTTCTGATGTTTCCCGAGTCGAGTCCGGCAGTTGTTTTCTTCGTCTTCGAAGTATTCGGGGTCGTCAGGATCCCGAAAATTCCTCGACGCGTAAATATATACGGCTACCCTTCGTTTCAGGATCCGAAATGTAATTTTTCTGTCAGCTTGTAGTTAAGCTCGTACCGAAACTCGGTTACCCGCACACCCCTCGTTTTAACGACAATTGTTTCTTCTTTCCCTCTATGAGAATATACGAAGATCGACGATAAGTCGATGAAACAAAGCCAAATATTCGCCGAATTCCTGACAGTGTTTGTTCAGTTTGTACGATAAATTTCAGCGATTTTAAACGTGACATCGTTCTTTTAACTGTGCTTTTAAACGTGCCAATTTAAATTCTATTCTTTTAATATTATCATGTTCGACGATATTTTCGTACGATAATTTTTATTTTGATGACTTTGATTTCTCGAAGCTTTTCGATGAAATTCCTAACGTTCTTTCGTATTATACGCGATAATATAATCACCGAGATATTCTCGAATTAATCATTTTGGAAAATGATATTTCGACTCTGTGTTAGAGATTCTCTGAAAAAATGTGAAAAGCCTTGCCCTCGATCGAAACTAAAGAGATATCGAGACACAAAGAATTGGAAAAACGAAGCAAAACTGATGAAAAGGCAGGCGAAATATTTCATTCATAACGTTATACTATAAAGAACGTTGCATCGCGACGCATGCTTCGCCCATACGTGCGCGAAAGGAGTCGAAGAAAAGATCTTACTCCTGAAAGGTAATATAAAATATCTAGAAAACCGATCGATCATCGATGCAATTACGTTGGCAAGAACCAACTTGTAAATTCCACTCGACTCACAATAGCCACATGACCACACATAGCACACGATAGCATCTGTGATCAAGAAATAAGACGGTTCGTTTCTTACGGAATGCGGTATCATAAATCTGACATCTTACGAGATACATCATACGTTAAAAGAGCATGAAAAAATGGAAAATTACTGTTACGCGTACACGGGACTCTAAAGTAATTGCGGTATTTCCTGGCTGGTCAGTTCGTAATCTAACGTACAATGAAAATGTAGATTGGTTACACGTGCAATTTATCGCGCGCATCTTACACGTTCGCCGGATGAACTTTCAGCCGTCGGGTCCTTAAGGTACGTACAAACACCTCCTATTCTCATTTGCATAGGAAATAACAGCTTGAACCGTGAGAGACGCCAAATCTATGACAATTTATTGGCGTACAATTTACACGTTCTAACTTACTTTTAATTGCACATTGACATATACATATACAGATGCATAGAACGGCCGCGCTAATAAGAAATTTTTCATTTACAAGCGGTATACGGAACATACAAATGCATTATTATACAAATACATATATATTATTATTAAGCGTTAAACGTAATCATATTATACATTATAATTATCAAGTTAAGTTGCCAGTGTTCTTAATTAAAGGAATTGACGAAATGTGAATTTAAAAATGTGGATTTTTATCGAAATATAAATACAACGATATACAATAGATATACATATTTACTTTCGACATAATTACAAAATCGGCTTTAATTACAGTCATCTATGTATCGACAGGGTAATAAAGAGAACGAGCCGGTACTTAAGGGCTCATAACAGTCATCGAGAGAAGCGAGAAACGTCTATCAACACGGCATTATCGCGAAGACAATCGTTTCGATTTACCTACGCGTAATCGTTTCGCAGACGGACCTGTTTTCCTTTTTTCTCCCCCTGTAGATTATGCATATATTCACGCGTTACAAATCGGTAGTTGCAACTTTTTATCTTAAATAACCTAAATTGTAATTTATCTACTTATTTTTTTATCTGTCGAGTCATGTCAAATCATGTTTTCCCAATCGATATCGAGAAAAAGCATATCGAACGTATGCGAACGATATTTCAAGTAAGACGATGATTCTGTTTTAGGTACAGCCTGGTCAAAGCAAAACGATCGCTTATAAACAGGTGTCGTATCAATATAACAAAAGTGTGGATGGAAAACCAATTGGTAAGTTTACGCTAACACCTATGTGCTTACCCTATGCCCGTGCCTACCATATGCTTCTCTATAGTTAGCTTCAGACTCTATACAACGAATTTTTTATATAAATAAATTACACAAAAGCATGTTGAAATTGGCGACAAATGTTCATTGAAACATGTGTATGAAGTGTATCGAAATAAAAAATTAATCGTTTAGTTTTCTAACAAGATTTTAACGATTTTAACGATTTTAACGATTTTAACGATTTTAACGATTTTAACGAACGAAAAGGAAAGAAACGGCGATATACGAGAGAGAATCGTAAGAGGAAATGAGATTTTGGTAAAAAGCAGGACGTTTGTGACGGAACGTCCGATATACCGCTACGAACCCTCGGGCGTGTTCGCGAGGAATCGCGCGCAAGCGCTGCCGCGTTTTAAACGATCGCATAGAAGGAAGGGGAGAGCTGGTCACTCGTGTCGCTCCTTTTAAGGAGCGGAACGGCCTTGCAGGTATACGGTTAATTAACAATGAGAACGACAAAACGAGAGAAGTTGGTTCCTTGCCGCGAGATACTCGCCTAGCACCTCCTTTTCACTGATCCAACTCCATCTCTATCCGCCGTTAAATACCGCAACTCCAACACGGAAAATTAAATGCCTCTGTAAACAGGATTAAATGATAGTAAAATAAACGTAATACCGTTACCGCTGTATTGTTAATAACAGGTTATAAGATACCAAGATTATAATTTCGTTATGTCTATTATACCACGTTATGTCTAAACGATGTTAATCGTCTTGAACGATCTGCCAAATACGATTCGAAATAAGCAAATGAATATATGCGGTATAATAAAGCAAGCAGAAGCGAATGCAAGATTATATCATTTGTATCATTTTGTGTTAGTCGTCCGTATTGTCTGCATCGAATAAAAAAAGAAGGGAAAGACAAATAAGCTAAAAGGTGGTGGAAAAGGCTAATTTTTCGAATTTTTCGAATTTTTCGAATTTTTCGAATTTTTCGAATGTTCTGTCCATTTGTTTGTCCGTTTATATTCGCATCGAGTAAAAACTACGTAAACTTGCCGAACGGATATTGACGGAGCCTTGCTCCGTGGAACAGCTTAGTGTCCAGGAAAGACAGTAGGATATATTTCATCTCGATCCGTTTGCCAAAAGTTTCGAAATATCCTTCGTCGGTATACTGTAAATCGAGTATACGAAATTTACTGCTTACTAATATTTTACTTATTTTATCGTTGATCGAGAGGTAGGCCGTTTTCATACGCGTTTTAAGCAAGTATACCAGCAAGGACGAACGTATAGCAAAAACGAAACACACGAGGTCAGAAACCGTTGACATAAAGCATAGACGATTGGATAATTTTAAGGACGAATATCTTCCATGAGACGTTGCTTCTTTTACATTTATGCATTATGCAAAAGAGAACACAGCGTTGCGGATTTGCTGAAATCCCGAGGTTCCGGTAAGCCGTAATCGTAGACTACGCTATTATACGGAGAAGATTTCCGCGCTACCTGTCTCTCTATGGAAGTCTCTATATGGAAGTGACGTTGCGATCAGAGCGTGCGTTCTTTGCGGTAACGCACGATACACAAGCGTAACCATATTAGGATCGCGTATAACAGAAGATTGACCCGATTTCTCCCTTGTCCCTCTGCTGCACTTCGCACAGGCAGCAGATAAAAGGCCAAAGAGGAAATACGAAAACTCTGATTCAAGTCGAGAAGCCATTGGATATAACAAGGGCGTATGACATTGTCGTTAAGTTAGCATGGAAACTTCAACGAAAGTGTTCGAGTAATCTCGAATACTCGTTCGAATAATCGAAAGAGCAATAATAAGCAATAATAAGAGAAATTGGAAGATTATAATGGAAACGAGGCGAGAATTTTACAACTTTGATATTTTAGAATCGAACAATTTTCCAATCTACCGACATAATCCTTCCTTTTCCTTTTCCCTTTCCTTTTTCGCTCTATCGAATAAAGCTCTATTAAAAGCTGTCGACAATGAACGTTTACATTAGAAAATCTTGATTTTTAAATCGTTTAAAGAACGAAAGAGTCGATTAAGAGATTAAGTGGCAAGTTATATTACATTTAAAACGCGTAAAGCTAGAAACGAACTCGTTCTCGCTCGAAATCCGGATTTAGATATATCAAGCAACTAAACGGGACAAGTTTCGATAAAGTGATTTTTGAATTGACGAATAAAACGAACGTGAAATTTACAAGAGCATATTGATATTTTATTTGCCGTTATACATGTATATTAAGTATATCAAGTATATTATACATGTATATAGTAATATAACATTATTACCTATTTTGACATAAAACGGAACAAGGTCATAGATATTCCTATTACGTAAAATGATGTAATATCGAGAAATCCGTTAAATTTCTTTTTCATATTACAGACTCGTGGGTAGCAGACAACGCATTAACCAACACCAGTTCGGCTTTGATGTACGTACTATCCTGTTTCAAAGCGAGAGCAAACTAGCAAAATAGCAAAATAGCAGAATAGCAAAATAGCGAAACAGCGAAATAGCGAAATAGCGAAATAGCAAAAAGATTTAATATATATAATACTATTTCACGGCTACCAATACCATTACCAATATACTGTAATAATTGCTGCGATAATTGCTATAATAAAGCCATGTATTTTCTAAATTATAATAGACTGTGTAATATAAGATATATTTTACAGCGATGATATCCGAGAAAGGAGTTACGAAGAAAGCACAATCCCCCGTGGCTTGGAACCGGTCGGCAAATCAGTCAACAGAGAACTAGTAAGTAGAGTTTATCTCTTTAGTTTATATTTTAAATATAATAATGTAAATATAAATATAAAAAGTATAAAAGTATAAAATTCGTATTGCAGGTGTACAACGATAGTTCCGTATCTCGTTCGAAGCAAACTTCGCCTTTACCAACAGGTACTCAGAGGGATGTGAAATATATTCACGAATCTTCCAGTAAGTATATCTAAACGAGTTTATCGTAGAATAAAGCAGACAAGTACAAGTTTATCGAAAGTTGTCAAAGCGCTTCGAAGCAAAGTTATCAAATTCAGCTAATACACTTTATACTTTGATTCGCGACTATTATCCTACTGTATCGTTTCACTGGTCGAATGTCATGAAAACCACTCGCACGATGACGGCAATCAGTGATGGCAATCAATGGCGATAGAATGAATTATTGCAATAACATTTACGTATACGTGATTTTCAATACCTTTACTACCGTTGAAACGTACAATATTATTGTAAATGCAGCATTGTCTGGCTGTTACCGATAAAAACTTATTTTTACGATAAATTACGATTAATTACGATTAATTACGATAAATTCGTAGGCTACCAAACAGAACCAGCGCAAAACACGACGGTAACGACTACGGTGCACGCGAGTGCTGCGCAAGAATATGGAAACGTCGAGTACGTACCAGTGCCATCGCCAACAGCAGCGATACCGATCAATCTGGCACCGGGTCCGAACACCAAAGTAACCACCACCATTAAAACGTACACTTACGAGCTACCAGGACCGCCTGAAACCTATTTACCAGGTGGCAACGCGCCAGGCACCGTTGTGCTGCCAGGCGATCAAACTATCACGTACACGATACCGAAAGGAACTGGCTCCACGGACAAAACCATCGCTTATCAAACCGTGACCGAGAACGTTCCATCTAGAACACCAGCCAGATACAGCAGTCCGCCGCCTCCTGTAACAGACGTGACAAAGAAATCTACCACGATCCATCAAGAGTCAAAGTTCTATCACGAGCAACACCATGATAGTCCGGCCAACGTGCAACCAACCACCACAGTCTATCATCCTGGTTCACCACCCTTGGCAAATAAAACAACGATCACGCGAAATGAAAAATACTATCAGGTGGATGGAGGTTATCCAAACGGGCATACGGTTGGCGATCGACCACCGGATCATCCGGCAACCACGGTCATCTATCAGAACCAACCACCGACTATAAACGAGACTCGCACAACGATAAATCGGATCGAGGAACATTATCCTAGTCGACCACCGTCCGCCGGACGACATCCGACACCCGATAAACCGGCAACACCGGTTAATTATTATACATCACCGGCACAGCCCACTTCCCCGCCGCAGTCTACCACAACAATATACAAATATTCCAACGCCACCACGTCGTCGATACCTCCGAACAAGAATCCCGAGGACCACGAACTTTTGTTACCTAAACCGTTCCCGACCGAGGCTGTTCAGCTCTATCCATCGACCAAGCCGGCTAACAACAACGTGCAAACTCCGCCCAAGAAGTTGGAGGATCTCATGGCATCGTTTTCTGACACAGAGGTAAGCATTTCTGATTTCTTCGAGTATTTCTAGTCGCACGTAAGCGGCGAGTGTGTCTAGTCGGTGATAGGGAATCTCGTACGGTCGCTTTGCGTGCCTCTGTGTCTTATCCATGCGAATTATCGTACATTTTCACTTTACCTATGCAAAACCTTTCTACATCTATGTATCTATCGCGTGGTTTCACAACTGCACAGCACCTATTTATTCCAGTTAATCGTTTCAACGATGGATCGATATTACTTCACAGCACTACCAAAACCCTACTATACCTATATTATACGGACAAATATTTATATTTATTTCACCTAATTATTACTATAGATTTTCCAAACTTTTCAATCTTTTCAATTTTCGTACATACGTCATACATAAAACGTCCAATAGTATATTCGTTGTAATATTCAGTGGCTAAAACGGATCGCTACTTAAATTCTATCGCGTATATTTATGAAATTGAAAAATATTTAAGAAAAAGTTACTCGACTGCATACTACTAAATGCTAAACAATCTCTACTTTCTCTCTAGCGCGAGGTCCTAGAAGACATTGAAAAAAGGGAAAAGGAACAACAGAAGGAGTCGCCGTCGGTGAAAAAGGAGGTTGACTTTGTACCCCATACACCGCCCAAAGTAAAAAGTAAAAATGTTGCTGGTCCTCCGGTTTATTATCCTCCCGGAGCAGCAGAATTCACTAAGAAAGAAGAGGCTAGTGCAGCTATGTCACAGTCTGGCGGTGTAAGTACAAAGAGTATTCTAATCGTTTCCAAATTGTTTCCAAAAGCAATATTTCTTACTCATCCGTTTCAAAATATTTTCTAGCTATAAATTAATTGCGAAACAACAAGTGTAAAGAATCGTCCCTTAGAGAATCCTTGCAATCGCGTATGTGTTACGTACAATATAAGATTATCAGCACTTTTTTTTATTATAGGGAGGATGGCAAAAGGCTAAGGCGAAATACGAATACGAAGCGTCTGGTAAAAGTAAATCGAAATCGAGTAGCGGCAAAGCTGTTGTTCCTGTTTGTTTGCCACTTTGTTGCGCCTTGCCATGTGTAATTATGTAAATTATATCGATATTAATATCAATATCAATATTAATACGTATTAATCTTGATTAAGCGACTTATTGGTCGTGTTTTGAACGATCGCGCGTCAGAATCGATCACTTGTGCCACTTGCGTAGAATAAAATTTAGAGAACAACCTTAACGTAAGAAACAGTAAACGATTTTAAAAAGCTACAAAATGATTGCCAAATGATTACGAAATGATTACGAAATAAAATGCAAGCAAATATTTGTCTGCTTCTTTCTTCGTTTGTCATATATATAACGATAAATAAATATACGATTAAAACTCGATATAATTTTAATTCGGAGTAGCAATTGTAATTGTAAGCTTTCTTAGTTACGCATAATCATACCGACGAATTATCGACATTTTAAATCTCGCTACGTATTCTTACCTTAATCTCTACTTCTACTTTCTCTGTGTAATAATTTTTCCGATCAGACGTTAACGCTACGACATCTCATTCAAATTTCTTCCTTTTCGTTCTTTTTCATTTCTACGATACTAACGTTTAAATTGCTTTATTACTTCGCGTTATTACTTCGATATTATAGAGAACGGTGAATTCTCATCCTGCTGTATACAGAATTAGTCACAGATGCGTGTTCATACTTCAGCGATCGATCTACACGTTAAAATATAATATATAAAAAATATAAAATATAAAAAACGTCTTACTAGCGTTGTGTCTTACGTACCTCAGTTTCGGCGTCGATGAACGATCAAAGAAAATATTCAAAATGTCCACCGCGTATCCCGACTCTCGATACTGCCTCTCGTCGACACACGCTCCACTGCACCACTTAACATCGAGTCCCGTACGATTCTATACATCGTTCACTTGCGTTCAATATACGATAGACTTTAAATGGTCCCGCAAGAATACATAATTTAGATCATCATGAACGATAAAGGATGTTCTCGCTGTAATCATCCACAACCCGAAAACGAAGGTACGTAGGGCATACACGTGTTTATAGGACGTTCTTTACTCATTTTAGTATGTAGAATCACCCTTTGAAGTACGAACATGCATTTATAATTCACCCTGTCTATTACACTGGGTTTTGTTTAGCGTAACATCATCCGCTGTATTCGTAAGAATAAAAACCTTATGTGTTTTTTTTTCTCTCTCGTTCCTTATTACAAAAATACTCTTTTATACTCTTTACAAGTTCTACGTTTCATCATACGCAGTACATTATATCTATGTATAAAAATATATCATTATATAAACTACGTATTTTGCACTTTTATTAAAAATTTTATAAAATTTTGTAAAATTCGAAATAGTTTCTTTCGATAATTCTTTTCTCAGGAATCGAAGATATTCATTATCTAGAATCAGATAGAGAGACTATTCATTAGTATATATCCTTTTATATCGTTGTATTATCAAAGCAATATTTTATGATTGTCCTTTCGCTTTTATTACTATCTATCACGATGAACAGTTACATATTTATGCGCTTACAGAATGTTATCTGTATATGGATTTAATATGGATGAAAATATGGATGAAAATATAAATTTAAATGCAACAAATTTCAAAAGGAATTTAGATAAACTTGTTAAGACAAATAACGTATAAGACGATACATTTTTTTCGTAGTTTAATATAATCTTAAAGTAAATAAATATAAGTGAAAGTCATAACTATATCATTGTTTTATCGTGTTTAAAAAATTCTTGTAATAGAATAATACCGTGAATTATGGTGCTATAATAATTTTAGTAAACAAAGACATGTAAATGTTATGCGCTCTCGTTAAATTTTGAGTTTGTGTATTATTAGAATACATGGTTACAGATATGTTTAATATGTTACGAATATGTAAAAATTGTGCCATGAGACGATATATAGATGTAAAGTGTGTGTTAATAGTAGCTTCTGTTTCAATAAAATGTCTACTCCACCTATGAGATCATCCTTTATTCTTCTTCATCTTTCATTCGATTTTGTTTCCTTTCATCGTAGGATACCATAATTGGTAAACTTCGAATACTTGGTGTATCGTAATCAAAGATACGTATAATAAAGAGATGCGTATAAGCATTTCCTAATAAAAATACACCGCGTACACAGTGGCCACACAGAATATCGTATCCTGAAAAAATGTTATTATCTTTGTGCATTCGTCTCTTTGCTATCAAGTTTCTTTCGCTAATAATCGCTTTTTATAATAATCGCAAGAATTAAAAGCTATACGCGTATATTAAATAATACATATCGTATCTTTGCAAGTACGTTTATTTTAAAATTGATGTAGTCGAACGATATCCAATGTTGCAACTCAATTTGTAAACTGTTTAGTATCTCCGTTTAGTGTTCTCCGTCAAATACAGTATCGATATTAAACTAAATTAAGATACTAAAATTAACTGCGCCACTCTTACATTCAAGAAACTATCATACGCGTACGTATCTGCTTCTGCATCCCAAATACATCTTGTACCCATTTTCACCCCAGCACCATGCTGCTCGCCCAAAACGACATTTACAATATATTTGTAACGTTTGAACTTTAACTCTAGAAATAAGTACGTAACAAATTATTTGAAATTTTGAATTGGCTGATTAAACTTAGCGTATTATTTACTCGACGCCTAACTTATTTTAGAAAAGAGAGTTTCACCTTTAACTTTCTCTCTAATTAAATCCGCTATATCTTTAGTCCACTGAGCTGCTTCCTGAGCATCGTAAGTTTTCGCAGAAAGCTGATCAAATAGCACATTATGTATAACTTCTTTAGCGTTTAACGGTTTAAACCTGTATCCAAATCGTTTGTTCACCTTTTATATTTTAGTTATAGTCAAAAGCGAAACGCTTTATTAAACTATCGTTATATATAAGTAGAGCTTAGCAAACTATTCGACCTACTATATTACTCGTTTTAACCATTCCTAATAATAATAAAAGTTACATTCCATGTAAAATGCATTTCATACGTTATTTACAACGACAGTGGTACTAAACTGCCCTGTATATAGTTTCTATATTTACAAATGATATACTTAAGATTATGTTAGAAGTATATACTTAAAGTATAAAATCATATCTTCAAAATGAAAAAAGTATTCCCCTTGATTGTAACAACAATAACAACAACAACAACAACAGCAACAACAACAGCAACATATTAGAAATAATTGAACGAGATAAAGCTTGACGAACAAACGTCGTGTCGTTAAAAAAGAAATTCAATTAAAAACTCTCAATCCAAAGGAATAGAGTTCGACTGTAAAAAATTTCGATACGATTAATAGGTACTTCTCGTGTAACTGCGGACGTATTTGATAAACTGGTTGTTCTAACGTCACAGTTTCCGCGTCATCGAGCACCTCCACATTTAGCCTCGATTTTTCGTCTTTCCGAATAATCTTTCCTTCCTCTGGAACATCTTCTTGGCATTCTTCCGCTTCTATCTCTTCCGATGCGACAGTAGCTTTACTTTCAATATTGTCCGCCATCTATTTCAATTACGTTGGAATCTAATTACAAAGAACCTTAAATATTTCTCACACTGCACTTAGGTTATGAAACCTATCGCCTCGAATCACAGTCGTATCAGAGAGGTAATGAGAATGCTCACGCTCACGAACCTGGTTGTTCTCGGACTAGTGCTGCACCATGCGGTCAAATGCCGAGTTTAAATTGACATTGGCATACACACGAACCTATAAAATTAGCGAACCGTCCTGTTAGTTCGTGTGGCAACCTATTCGCGACCACGATCGCGGAATTCGAAAAATCCATGGCCAAAGCCATACACAGCAGACAATGGCATACTCCATCCGCGGCCAGCTTCACCGTCGATTTGCTCAAATGAAATTCCCTGAAACAGGTTGAACATGCGAAAACGCGCCTACGTAACGACTCGTCCAAATAACTGACTCTCTGGATTATTGAAATTCCATTACGAAACAGACAAATTGACAGCGAATGAGAAATTTATTTAACTTATTGAATAAAAATTAAATATTAATGCGAAAGCAGTGTTGAAAACTTGTCGCTTCGATTCCAAATTCTAATTTCGCGTATAACTTTTCCTGAACTGAATTTACAACTATCAACAGCTACCGTGCTCTAGAAAATATAAAAAATGTCATTACGCAGCAAACACCGATTCTAGCGTATTGCGCATTGCGCGCGGTCAAAAATATGTTCTGAAGAAAAGTTGTATTAGCAGGGAACGATAGGGGCAAGGTTTTCGAAATGTATACACTATATACCGATTATTATTCGTTTCTCACCAACAAACATCTATTACATATACATATTAAGAAAATGGGATATACGTGTAATATTTCAAACGCCGTTTATGTATTGCAATGTATATTTTCTAATATATCTGCCAATCTTTATTAATGTTTTAAAATATAATATCATTTCATTAGGATAAATTCAATTCTGAATGTTCGTTATCGGAGTGTGAATTATGGTATTTGCTAATATATTATGTTGCACCGTATAAAGATTCGACGATGCTTCTAATAAATTAAACTTCCTTACATAAACATGTCCGAAGTGATTAGTGATTAGAGTGTATATTTAATCTTGCACAGAAACCTATTTCAACATGTCTTGTTCAGACCTTTTAATATACCGATAATAAATAATAATAAACCGATTTTCTCATTCGAATACATAAAAATATAATAATTTTGCAGCAAATTGTTTTCTAATAACAATCAAATGATTCGTATAATTTTCTATATATTGATATAAAAACATTAATCACTTAATAAGTATATCCGTCTAATCTATATACCCGAAACAGTTTCAAAATTTGATTTCTTTAAGGTTTTTCTTTCGTCTTAATATTTTCAACAAATTATGCTACTATTTATAAAATAATGTCATTATATACCAATCGTAAGTTGTATAGCAATTACGTAGCAAATATCGATCATCATTGATTCAATAAAAAGAGAAAATAATCGTCTACGTACGTCTGCTTTGTTCTAATACCTCGATCGTTACTAAATCTGCACGAGAAATCAACGACTCGATTATTAATAATCATCTGTAGCGTCCATTTCGTATCAGTTCGAATTATCGATTATTAATCGCCTATGGCATCTGTGGCGATGTGATGAACCTCTATCCTTTCAGTCACCTGACCAGCCAATAATCTGCAAAAAAGAAAAACGACAATTTCAAATAAATGTGTGACAAAATCAGTAATTAACAATAACAGAACAAATTATAGCGAGATAAAGCGACGATAAAATCCAGTCTCCCTCAAAGGTCGGTAATGCGAATTATAGATAATTTCAACCATCAGAAATACAGTCAAGAATAAATGTATAATAAACCAATAATTTAAAGCAATGAAACTAATTATAGCGAAATAAAGTAATAATAGAACCCAAACTCTATCTGAAAGATCGGTAATACGATGACTGTAACACCTCGTCAAATACGTAGACAACGATGAAAGTAAAAGAAAATTTCGTTAGACTACTTAATTCTACTAAGATTAATAAGTGATTAAAAATAAAATCAATAAGTAATTAAATACGAACGTACTATTTGAATGAAGCAGATAGAAGTGTAGAAATGTTGGTAAACTTGAAATGAAAGTACTAATAATGACAGGGTAACGCTCGACGGGACGAATTTTCGCTCCACGATTGTCAAGAGTACAACGTCACACTCCACGGTATGTTTCTCCGAGAAACTACGACTTTCCAATATTTCGCACCAATAGGCGCGCTCGATTTGACTTTGACAATATTCTGCACCAATAGGCACCCTCGATTTCACACCGCAATACATTGCGCCAATAGGAGCGCTCAATTTTCATATATATGGGTCCTATTGGCCAGGATTGTGACGAACTTCGGATCTATACTGCCGCCAATTCAGGCCAAAGAAGCACACCGCACCAACTTCAAGTTAAAGAGGTAACCTACTTTATCAGACGACGAAGGGAACTATATTATCGATGTAACCATATTATGTATACATATATTATCAATGACAACATCATGGACTAAAGATAAGATAGACCTCTCGTGCAATGTAAAAAACAGTGTCCTACGAGCCAGTGGGCTGCGTCACAGACGAAATATACCACGAGACAAATCACTTTATGAACCTTCGTGGCCCAACGTGACTGCTATACCAACTAAGAAATTCGACACGATACTGATTTTAACGTCCTCTGTTTATAGATGACGGCCACTTGTGATGAGCTATTTACAGATTATTCACAATCAAAATAAAATTCTTGTCATCGATAATGATTACCGGTAGTAAAGAAAATCTTAATCATTTATAATGATTATTTGAAACCAAAATTTTTTAATCCAAGACATTAACTCTTATACCATATAGTAACTTTAAAAATTTGTCTTATAACAGTTGTGACACGTGGCACTAATAAATTAAACTTAAAAGTTAGAAAATTCTGCTCTGAAGTCGGAAATTTTGCATTCTTTTATTCTACCATTGAAACGATTGAACATAATTAAATATCATTTATGTACAATTCAAACGCAAGTATCTGAAGATTAAGTGATGGAAACGGTATTAAGGTAGCTATTAAGGTCATTGAATTTGTTTTTTTCGTGCTCTATAAGGATATGGAAAAATAAATATATACAGTTCTATTTAAAAGAAAAAAAAACTGGTGATGTCCACCACTTGTAATCTTGTAAGAAAAATGACCATGAAATAGAGCTGTTTTCACCGTTGCATGTGGCTCTTGAATTGTACTGAAAAGTTTTTTCATACAACAGTAATAAATAAGGCAAATGCTTAGGTGATCCCATTTATCTGGGTCACTCTACGTATATGTATACATATATTATGGTAGCGTGCGTGTGTGCGCGCGTGTGTGTATGTGTATATATGTGTATATGTGTATATGTGTTAATGTGTATATGTGTTACAAAGAATAAATATTATTAAAATGTTTAGTTAATCCATTATATTTAACAGCATTTTTTCTAATTATGATATTAATATTTCATCGCTTATATTACTTACACTTTATGTAATACGGAGATAGTAATCTTAACCCTTATAATCAAAATAATCTATTTCTGGTTCTGATGTTTTTATGCTTAATATTGTTTCTGGCTTTTGGATCTTTTTCGCAGGCAGTGATAATATTGTCCTAAAGAGAACAAATGGATAATTTGAAATTAATATTTGGTTGACAATTAAGTAATTGCGGATTTTGTCATTAAGTGGTATTGACAAAATCCGCAATCACTTAGTTGCCAACCCGATATACAAACCCATTGTTAATTTATTAAAATTACGTGACAGATTTTGAAAATTTACTTAATTTTACTTACTTCACGGATCCATCAGCTTTTTTAGTATTTAACATTGGACCTGGAACTTTTCTCTGACCATTTTCCCGTTGTACAATCTCTAATAAACTATAACTAGGTAACCAACACTGTAATAAATTTCAACGTAATACCAGAAAATTAAATTATAAGTTCAATTCTGCTAGTTAAACGTAAAATATGCATTACCTTATCTTTTACAGCAGTCGCAACAACATTTCTTTTTGGCTCCTGATCATACGCCTGGCTTTCACAACCAAAATGTTCGCAAGACTCGTGAATAAAATGACGTTTATCTTTGTTCATGCTATCAAAGGAATAACTGCGTGATTTTTGTTTAGAGGTTTTTGCTAATTGAACCAACTCTGTTAATTTGTCATGAACCATCTGACAAAAATGAGGATCCTTTTTAGCCCACTGTTTCATAAAATCACTGTATCTAGGCATTAATTTTCCACTTAAATCTGGATTTACAATTTGCAAACCCAACGCCAATCTTCTATTCCGTTCTATTATTTTACATTCATCATTGCATTCTAAAGTTTTTAACTGATTCTGCTTCTTTGCTCCTTGACCAAATACTTCTTCCAAATTAATAGAATGACCTAATTGCATATCAGCCATTTTACTAGCTAATATGCTACTTGCTATTCTCTGATATTCTTTAGAATTTTCGGCGCAAACACGCGACATAGTCCTATGCCCACACTGACACGTCACCTATGTATAAAGAGATTTTTATTAGTAATTTAGAAAGCCAATATATTAATACAAACTTTAAACTTAATTATACAGAGATCTTATGTATCATCAAGCCGTGAATGTCATTTTGAAAACATATTTAATCAATTACCTTAACCATCTCCTTGCAAGGTGTGTCTGGACATTTACCCTCGTGACACGGAGCAGCACAGATGTGTCCACACAGTTCCCTTTGAACAGTACAAGGCTGAGAACATTGTTGTCCTGGTTTTTCACATGGTCCAGAATGACAAATAGTAATGCATTTATGTCGGCCACAGGATATGGGCTTGTTACATGACAAACCACATGAAATTTCGTTAACATAGCATGGTACAGCTTTTCGTAACTCATGTTTGCCATGACACCATCTTTGAGTAAGAACAGTACAAGGCGGACAGTTTAATTCACTATGACAATTATGTAATATTTCGTGGCCACAAGAGTGCTGTCGAGAGCAAGGTCTGTCACATGTAGGTCTTCTTGTCCCGCAAGGAACAGGAGGATATATCACAGAAGCCCCGCATTCACAATATAATTCATCAAAACTACTTCGCCAACATGGTTGACACCTTCCTATTTTAATATAATGTTTTATATTAATCTATTAATTTCGTTGACTCTTTTTCTTTTTTTGGTACAAATCTTAGTTTCTTTTACTCTTTATCGTACAGTATAATTTTTATGATTTTTACTTAATCTTTGCGATTTAATTTCAAAATTAACATTAATATTATCATTAACATAATTTAATACCTTTATGACAGCTTTGTTCACATTTATGCCTCCCACAGCTTAAAGTTTTAGAACATATTAATGGACAAATATGTTCTATCTCTATGCAACACAGTTGGTTACATTTGTGCTTCCCACAAGACCTTTTTTTTATACATCTCTTCTCACACCGTGCATCATCAGCTTTTGATATCAAATCTTTACAAGCTATTTCCCTATCCATGTTTCCGCAGCGGCATCTAACATTGGTAATTAAGTCACAAACAGGACAATCCCCTACATGACACTTCACTTTACACTTATGAGGATTATCTGCAGACAATATATTATATCATAAATTTTTACTGTATTTTATCAAAAATCCCATTCACCTTCAATTTGAGATGAAATACTCACTAGGCTGCCCGCATTTCAAATTTTTCGAACATATTTTGTCACAGACTGGGATTGAATCTAAGCAAGTTTGTCTCTTATCTATTAATGGTGTTTGCCCACAGCAGCAAGTTGTAATTTTGTCAGGAGTTAAAGAACAGGATTCGCAAGCGTCCGCATGACACAATTTTGTACAAGTGTGATTACCACATTCTAACAATTTACCGCAAATAGTTCCACAAGAATATGTGAACGAAATATTACTCTGGCAAGTTATTTCTTTTGTACTTTTGCCACAATAACACTCTGAAAGTAAATATGCTATCAGAATGAAATTTAATACTTTAATTTACATTATGTCATATTTAAATTACATACTTTGCGTTATTGTTTCTTCACAATTTGCACATTCTCCATGATGACATTTACTTTGACATTTATGCCTGCCACATTTTAAATTTTTGCCACATATAGACTCGCACAGCAATAATTTCTGAGTGCTACACTGTACTGTTTGCTGAGTTTTACCGCAGCCACAATATTTTGTTACCATTGCCGTACATTGTGGACAAGATCCAGGATGGCATAGAAGAGTGCACTTATGTGGACAACTATTTTTCGATAATGTTCTAGCGCAAATTTCACCACAAGAATGCGCAACATCTCTGCGATTCCATTCAGGTACTCTTGTTTTGCCACAAAAGCAAAAGTAATCTTCAGGTATTACTAAGTTAACATTTTGACATGCTGGACATCTCCAGCCATTTTCTATATAAATAGTATATAAAGAATTATTGTAGTATGGTATATAGTATATAAGAATTATTAGTATACAATTTAATAACTTTTAATAAAAAAAATTATCCGGCTTATAACTCTAATTATATTTACCAGATTGTGATGACTTTGCCCATTTTTTAATACATTTCAGATGCAACACATGATAGCAGTTAGAACATGACCAAACATAATCATTCTGTTTAATATATTCACAACATACTAAACATTCTAATTGTCCTCTATTCAACTGTTCTGCTAGTCTTTCTCTTTGACTTGCATCATCATCTGCACAATAAAATTATAAAACTGCATTATTATCATGTTAAAAATACAACATAGCATAGGAAATACCAACTTACATACGTACCAACTGGTGACTTCCTATTTTGTCCCCGTTTCTGAATATTATTTCTTTCGCTAATTTCCCTTTTATTTCTCCAATGTTCATTTCCTTTCTCTTTATTTTCAGATACATAATATTTACCTTTATCTTTCTCTTTAAAGATTTCTAGTTTAGCTTCCTTATGGTGTTCTTTAAATCCATTATATCCTTGATAGTTGTGCCTTTTCTCTTTTATCTCTTTTGCTTCTAATCCAGTTCTCTCGTTAAAACATTCTTTATATTCGCTACATTCTCCATTACTGCACATTTCATTTCTTGTTTTAATTTTATCTTCTTTATTATAATTTTCTCTACCATATCCTGGATAGTGATGTCGCTTTTCTTTATAAAAATTTCCTTCCCTATTATATCTATCACTATACTGATATTTCCTTAAATTTCTATGATTATTGTAGGTCTGTTTGAAACCAGGATTATAGTAAGTAAATTCCTTCATCGAATTTTTGGGCTGCTGTATGCTATCACCTTGTACAACATTATTATCACCAATGGTAGTTCTTTTATCATTAACCTCATTCGACAAATTTTTATTTTTATTTGAACATACATTCATACTTAATGATGATTCTCCTTTATTCAAATTTATTACAGGATCCTTTTTATTATTACAAGTAGCACTATTAGTCATTGAACATTGATCCAATGCATTTTCATTTATAACTTTTGAATTTACTTGTGATCTTCCTGCATAATACTTATTAGTAAAGTATTTACTACCTTGAAGTTTATGAGAAGTTTTGACATGCTGTTGATAGGAATTTGTATATGCATTTTTTTTGTAACACTGATCTTGATGTCTTTCTTTGTGCTTATAATTAGAACATTTTTTGTTGTTATATTTACCTTCATGCCTACTCTCATTACAAAAGAAGTATTTATCTGATATCTTGCCGTTATCCGTGACACGATAATTTGCATCATTAGTAGATTTTGTATTCTCTAACTCTTTATTTTTACTTCTATCACCATATCCTCTATTATTTGGCACAAACTCTTCAGCCATGACATGTAATTTTGAGTGATTGACTATGCTGCCTGAAGATTCCGTAATTCTCTTTGTAGAGGCATATTTATCTTCGTTCTTCATTACATTGCTATCATATTTCCAAGAGTCATCAGATACGTAGCCTTGTTGAGATTTGACAACATTTGGAAAGTACTCCTCACTATTTAATACTTGTGCATTTCCTACTGGGTTTATTACATGCCCATGATAATTATTGGTTGTAGTCAACAAACTTGGCATAACATTGGTGTTCGAATGATAGAAAGCATTCGGACTATTCTGTTCAAATATAGGTTCATTTTGTACGTAGAACTCACGACTAGGTTGCAAATAATCGTTATTTATATTATCAGAAAATAATGTCCAATTTCCTGTTGCAGGCCCAGGTATGCTTTGATCAGAATACATTCGACAATAATTTTGGTCATCTGGCCCTGAATAAGAACCATCCCAAGTAGCCATAATTCTTGCAACTTTACTTTCTTCGTTGTAATTTGTTATACTAACAAGAACACAATTATATTTATAAGTCCCTTCCAATATTACGCTGAGCTGATGTACAATTAAACCTAAAATATGGTTAACGCAATCTTTTTAGAAATCTTTTAACGCAATACCAAACTTTCGTAATATACACCGTTGTATGTCTTTATTTTAAATTTTTAAACATAAGTATATTAAATACTCGTTGTGGAGAAAATAAGATAAGATACGATTGATATTGCAATACAAAACCGAAAAAGTACGAAGACCCTTTTAAGTAAGTATGTAAGTACTTACTCGTGACTTATCAAGCATGAATCATGTAATCAAAACACGCTATCAAATTTTCATTGGAATAGTACATTTGAACAATTATTTGAAATTGTAATTGAAATAAAATTTAGAAGATATCTCGAATATTTTATAACAGAAATAATGTAGTTTGTATCATATATATCATCTAATATAAGATAAAGATTGATCGTCGTACTTACAAGAAGAAAGCTTTAGAACCTTCTTGGATGTTGAATGAAAGAGAGGATTAATTTCTATTTGTGAAATAGATGGCACTATGTTCAATTTAATTTCATTTTATTTCCTAACCTTTATGCTCATTATGATGTAAATAAGCGTCGAGCCTCGTATATCACATACAAATATAAGTGTTATATCTGTTTTATGAATCTTTTCTCTCGTTTTATAACATTTAGTTATATCAAAGATATACAATAGTAGTATTGTTTACTATTAACAGTCTAAATGTATTGACAATTTATACAGTTATAGGGTCATTGATGCGGTGTAAGTTTACGATGCATCCCTTACTTACATATTTTCATTTCAAAAGCTAATCACTTTCTTATTTTATATAAAGCCAAAAATTATTTCCTTTCACCCTTTTATTTAGGAAAAGTATGACAACTGAAGAAGGAAATCGTAACTCAACTTTACAGTCGCTAGAGGAAACTGGTCAATGTGTAACTAGTACATCACAACATGCAGGAAATAGTAGAGAATCAAATACTGTCAGACCACAGGAACAGAGCAGCCGACAAAATAATTTACAAAGAATACAACAAAGGAAACAACTGATGTTAAATTTACCACAAATGAAAAAAATATTAAAAATTGCAACATATAGCACGTGTAAAATTGAAGATTGCAAATGCATTGGATGGAAGAATTCTCAATTACTAAATAAATCTTCTAAAAATGATACACAACAACCTATTATAAATTTTTTTGACCCTTGTAAAAGTTGCAAGCATGTTTTAGAAAATCATGTTTCACATTTGACTAATCAATCAGAAGAAGAGGTCAATAAATTATTATGTATGGTTATAGACGCTGACAATATTTTTCTAGGTTTACAGAAAGAAGAAGATCCTGACACAAAGAAAGTTTATTTCTACTTATACAAGCTTTTAAGAAAATGTATACAATCTATGACTAAACCTATGATAGAAGGTCCATTAGGACAACCACCTTTTGAACGACCTAGTATAGCAAAAGCAGTAATGAATTTTGTTGCTTATAAATATGGTCACTTGCCACAAAGAGACATGCAAGCTATGTGCGATATGGCTAAAATGTTTCTGCATTGTTTGAACCATTGGAACTTTGATCCACTTAGTGCTAGAAGAGGCACAATCAGTGCAGAAGAAGCTCCTGCATATAAAATTAATCATACTCGTTGGCTTGTATTTTGTCATATACCAGCATTTTGTGATTCATTACCTCATTACGATACGTCTCTAGTTTTTGGACGAACGTTCGTCCAAGCTGTTTTTAAGCCAGTTTCCAGGCAATTGCTAGATAAATGTCACAGTGAACGAGATAAGTTAGCACCGGAGAAAAGAGTAATAGTCTTAACACATTTTCCAAAGTATGTAAAAATTTCTGTTTTTACTTTATTTGTGTTACTTCATTAATCGATGAGATATATAACGTATATGCAATATGTAATACATTTATTCAATTTTAGGTTCCTATCAATGTTAGAGGCAGAGATTTATTCGGATAATTCTCCGATCTGGGATCCTGATTTTAAACAAGTACCTCCTACTTATTTACAATCTGCATTGGAATCAAAAGCAAGTCAAGGAAGAAGAACCGGTGAATTTGAAAAAGTCACAGTTCCACCAAATGATAAAGATAACTATACAACAATTAACATAAGTCCTGGCATGAAGAAAATTCATGAAAAAAGATCACATTCCGAAGGCCGTTCAGACGTAAAAAGAAGAAAGAATGAAGAAATTTTTGAAGATTTATCAGAAGAAACAGTTGCTGAAATTATAGCGACTATCAACGATCCTAATTACATGTGCGGGCCTGACGCAGTATTTCCTCCAAATGTTCCACGAGATGAAACTGCTAAGATTGAGGAAAGCAGAAAGATTATAGAATTTCACGTGGTTGGGAACAGTTTAACGCAGCCAGTTTCTAAACAAACAATGCTTTGGTTAATTGGATTACATAATGTATTTAGCCATCAATTACCTAGAATGCCAAAAGAGTACATATCTCAATTAGTTTTTGATCCGTAAGTAACATGGATAATAAAATAGATATATTTTTCACGATTTATAATGTTTTCTTTATTTATAGGAAGCATAAAACACTAGCTCTAATAAAGGATGGTCGACCAATTGGTGGTATCTGTTTTCGAATGTTTCCTACTCAGGGCTTTACAGAAATAGTATTTTGTGCTGTTACAAGCCAAGAGCAAGTTAAAGGCTATGGTACACACTTAATGAATATGCTTAAAGACTATCATATAAAAAATAATATATTACATTTCCTTACATTCGCCGATGAATTTGCAATCGGATATTTCAAAAAGCAGGGCTTTAGTAAAGATATAAAATTACCTCGGTCAATGTACCAAGGATATATTAAGGATTATGAAGGAGCAACATTAATGCATTGCGAATTGAATGCGAAAATTGTGTATACTGAATTTACGGCTGTGATACGAAAACAGAAAGAAATTATTAAAAAGTTGATTCATCAAAGGCAACAAGAGATACAAAAAGTTCACCCTGGTTTAACATGTTTCAAAGAAGGTGTTAGGGGTATTCCAGTTGAATCTATACCTGGTATTCGTGAAACCGGTTGGAAAAGTTATACTCAGACAAGAACAAGAGGAGTAGCTAAAGGAACTCAAGGGCCAGAACCGATGGAAGCGTGCTTGGATATCACTGATTCTTTGTATAATGCGTTAAAAAATGTTTTGAATAGCGTAAAAAATCATAGTACAGCATGGCCATTTTTAAAGCCTGTGGATAAGAATGAAGTGCCAGATTATTACGATCATATTAAATATCCAATGGGTGAGTGCAAGGATTGAGTAGAAAAATTCAAAACATAATAAATCGTACAAAATGGGGAAAGAATGAAAAATTTTACTTTTCAGATCTCAAAACTATGACTGATCGATTGAAAGCTAGATATTATGTTACAAGAAGATTATTTATTGCAGACATGACACGAATTTTCACTAACTGTCGCTTGTATAATAGTCCTGATACCGAGTACTATCGATGTGCTAATGCTTTAGAAAAATATTTTCAAACAAGAATGAAAGAAATTGGTCTTTGGGATAAATAAAATTCATAAATTAAAAATATATGTGTTGATTATATTTTTATGGCTAATGTTTGTACATTCGTCTGCAAATACAGAAATTAAAGACTAGTCAATGTAAAAAAGAACTTAGTTCTTAAGAGGATACGAGAAACGATGGAAAAGTAGTACTCCATGTAAAATGTAGCTAAAAATATTTACACCTATATTCTATAATCTGTAATAAATTTGGTACTACGTTCTTTATCATTTTTCCACCCTAAAACACGATTGAAAATAGGATACACAGCAAATTAAAATCAAACTGGATACTTAATTTCACGGCCTAATTATAAACATTAGTCGAACAGTTAATTAAGGAATGTAATACACCGATTATAACGAGATTCTGTATAGTGGTCATTCTATGGAACAGTGAATCTCTAAAATGCGTTAATTCTAGAAGACTTAGTAAACTGAAATTTCTATTTTCCGTAAATAATTAACTGAAACGAAATAAAGCTAAAATAAAAATAAACATTTGTAGAACACATACACACACATTTTTTTTAAATACAATTATGAATATTTATTTGAGGACGAATTAAACGAAAATTCCTAGTAATTGCATGAAATTTTCTTTAACAGATGCTATGTATATAACTGTTTAATTGTAAACGAACTGCATTTTAAACTAGAGCATTCGCTAAATTAATGAAAAAGAAAAGACATATATATGTATTTTAAATATGCAAATAATACCTTATATCATAAAAGACAAATTATTTGTAAGATACATATTTTGTTTCTATTATTAAAATTACTCACATATGTACATCTATGTATAAGAAATGTTTCCACAAAGTTGGAATTTGAAATAAACTGGATATACATATTTATAACAATAAAAATAACATATTTTTCTACTATGTAAACTTTATCATTATTTAAGCTATCATTTTGCATATTCTATCAGTTCGTTTGTATTTAATGGACTCATAAGTTGGTTTTCGCTTTCATTGATAAGTAGTAAGTCATTTCGGCAGTTTTGTCAAGTATAGGATTAATATTGTCATACAGATTTTAGAAATTCTTAAGAAACTAAAGAAGTTAAACTCTTTTTTGGCTAACAATTTCTATTCTGTAAATATAACAAGTGTAGAAAATAAAGAACTGGCATTTATATGGAATAGAGAGATTAGATATCAAAATAGGGGGAATATTTGTTGGAAATTATAAAAATGTTAGAACCAAAAATTGCTGTATATTAGCTTAAATCATATTAGCTCACATTATGTTAGCTGAAATGTATACTAGTTCATTGACGTGCAAGAAACTGTTTAATATACAGGCATGAATGCATAGAGGTAGTAAAAGAGGGGGCATTAATATAAAGCAGCTCCATTCTTCAGCAGAAACAATATTAGAAGAGTCAATGCACTGTCGAGGTAGTGCAAAATCTAGTCAAATAAACAAGCTATTTGCTGTTTTTGGCAATCAAGATTAATATTTCCTTTTATACCTACAAAAATCAGAAGAGCGACATAAATACTTTTAGTTTAAAATGTGTGACGACGATGTAGCAGCCTTAGTAGTAGATAATGGATCAGGGATGTGCAAAGCAGGATTTGCAGGAGATGATGCTCCGCGTGCTGTATTCCCTTCCATTGTTGGAAGACCTAGATATCAGGTAAAACTAACAATATCTTAAATATGACCTATTATAAATCGTTAGCTAAATTTATTTATACATACTGTCATGTACATTTATATTAGTATAAGATAATATTTGTTCTAACTTAATATCGGAATACCGTGAAACCTTCAAAATTATCGTATTTTTAAAATTCAATACATTTACATTTGTAAAATCAAGTTGTTTCAAAGTTTATAAGAAAGAATGGATACTTATCACATTATTTATTTGTTCTGAAAACAATAAAAAAATGATATATAGGGAATCATGGTTGGTATGGGACAGAAGGACAGTTACGTGGGAGATGAAGCACAAAGTAAAAGGGGTGTTTTAACTGTTAAATATCCAATCGAGCACGGCATTGTAACAAACTGGGACGATATGGAAAAAATATGGCATCATACATTCTATAACGAACTAAGAATCGCTCCGGAAGAACATCCTGTTCTATTGACCGAAGCTCCTTTGAATCCTAAAGCTAACCGAGAAAAGATGACACAAATTATGTTTGAAACTTTTAATTCTCCAGCAATGTATGTCGCTATACAAGCGGTTTTATCGCTTTACGCTTCAGGGCGCACTACAGGCATTGTTCTAGATAGCGGAGATGGAGTTTCACACACAGTACCGATTTACGAGGGTACGTGTCGTTATACATATACATGTGTATTTATCATTTCGACCGATAGGATGATTATTTCTGCAAATTATATTATTTCGTTTATATTTCATTCTTTAATGAATATTACAAAAGCAAAACGGTTCATTTGATTTGATCCAAGATATCATTGTATATATAATATTTGTGTACAGCTAACGTTAATTTAAAAAAAAAACTGTTTCCTGAAAAAATTATACGATTTTACGTCGTGATTTTTATCGCTACAAAATACATACCTTTACGTATTAACTATTAATGAAAAATATAATTCGTTTAATTCATTTATTTGTAAAATTTGTCTAAGAACTAAAATTTATCTAATTTATACAACTTGTATAATATACTTGAGAAGAGGGCATTCATTTTATTGTATGTGAATACATGTTGCACGAATAACGGAAATTATTATCAGAATGAACATTTTTATTGGCATATATCACGTGTAGTAATGTACGCAAACGTAGTATTGGTTTTAGTTTTAATAAAAGTCTATGACAATATCCTTCCAAATCGTTATAAGACCGAAAAGTAGAAGAATCCTGTATATATTAATTATAATTGCTGTTACGAATGAAGAATCCTATTTGATTCAGGATATGCGTTACCGCATGCAATTTTACGTATGGACTTGGCCGGCCGCGATTTAACAGATTACCTCATGAAGATTCTAACGGAAAGAGGATATTCCTTTACTACGACCGCGGAGCGTGAAATTGTTCGAGATATTAAAGAAAAATTGTGTTACGTTGCTTTGGACTTTCAACAGGAGATGGCTACGGCGGCTGGCTCAAGTGCCCTCGAAAAAAGCTATGAATTACCGGATGGTCAGGTAATTCTGACTTATATATAATGTTTAATTTTTTAACGATCTATGGTTATTCAGGAACTGAGAGTTTGAGAGCAAAATGTTTAAATTAACGAACTAATTGATGCTGTTTTTAGGTAATTACTATTGGAAACGAACGTTTTCGGTGTCCAGAAGCAATGTTTCAGCCAAGCTTCCTCGGCATGGAATCATGTGGAATACATGAAACCACTTACAATTCAATCATGAAATGTGACGTCGATATTCGTAAGGATTTATACGCCAATTCGGTCTTATCGGGCGGAACCACTATGTATCCAGGTATTGCGGACAGGATGCAAAAGGAAATAACGGCACTGGCTCCGTCTACAATGAAGATCAAGATAATCGCGCCTCCAGAAAGGAAATACTCGGTCTGGATCGGTGGTTCGATCTTGGCCAGTTTAAGCACCTTCCAACAAATGTGGATTTCTAAGCAAGAATACGACGAATCGGGTCCGTCTATTGTACACAGAAAGTGTTTCTAATTCTCCTTTCAAAAAGAGTTTTCAAGAGGTTTCAAAAGAAATTTGACTATATTCAATTGAAAAATTATAAATCGATATTGTGTCGTAATAAAACTAACTTACTCTGTATGCAAAATTTTACATCACAACGCGTCACCTAATATTTATTTGAAAACTTCGATTTATTTATAGGATAATTAATTTCTAACATTTATCAGAATGTTTTTGTAAGAAATAATTTTATTTATTTGACATTTCTTATTTCTAAATTATAATTTCTATTATATACAGGTCATTTCATAAGTTGCTAATGGACCGTACCTTTTTCTCCTCTTTACCTCTCTCTCTCTCTCTCTCTCTCCCTCTCTCTCTCCCTCTCTCTCTCTCTCTCCTTATTCTTATTATTTTATACATTATTTATTTTAATATCTTTTCATTTTGTTTAGAAACAAACAGATTCGCATACTAATATATGAAATACATTTAGAATGTAAATGCTCTTGTACCTCTATGATAGCCGAAATATTCGACTGAAATTATATTCCTAATACTATTATGTATAACCTTAAACAGTGGTCCACTACTTATGGAACGACCTGTATGTAGAGCAATAATATGTGTACTATAATATATAATATTTATATATAGTACACAATATAATAAATATATTTTGTAAAACACGCATACAGTCCATTCATTCCCTTATATATATGATTCATTTATTTTAATACCTTAATATTATACAAAAATAAAAAATGAAAAAAGTTGTCTAGTTCAAAGAAGAAATTTTTATCGTCGCAGTGAAGCTTTTAAGACCACAGTTTATAAAACTTTAGTTGTTTTTCAAGTTGTGCTTGTTATGCATCGAAAGTAATAAAGTGATAAAAAATATAAATTAAGTTAACTCATAACGATTCTTTTATCATTGAAAAGTACTCCCTATAATATGTTTTTAATTCATTAAAAAGACATAAGCATTGAAAACTGCGATCTTAAAAGATTGTCACGCTGAACTAAACAACCTTTTTTTCTATAGTTCTCTTTGTCATTAAAAATGACGGAAATGTTTTGCATGATCAAAATAAATGAGCCACCCTATATATACATCGATCCAGTTAAAATCATATACATTACTTTATAGTTGCACGCATACGGTATATCAGACATATGCGTGCACGCACGCACGCACGCACTCACGCACGCACGTACGCACACGCGCGCGCACACGAAAAATAAAGTAAACGTATATACATGCTATACACATGACAATTACGTAGGCTGTCACAATCTCGTTAATTCGAAAGTCACAACAATATCACGAAATTCCGAAACAATTTATGTAATCGTTAAAACTTAACAGGAGGTACTTTATGCCTAACATTCATTTATGTTTTCAAAATTATATTTTAAACAATTCAAATAATGTTAATAGCACAAAAATTTATGTTGTTTCAAATAATAATTATAATATTTATAAATGTTATGAGATTTTGTGTATCAAAATGTGATACACACACATGTATGTTTTATGAAATTATTAGTTTTAAAACAGAAAAGTATATGACATTATTTTACGTCTTTGGTATACTTGAAAAAGCTTTCAATGCGTAAAATCGAATTAACGAGAACAACGTAAATAATTCTATGCTATGTCTTAACATACCTAAAAGACGCTACTCGTTCTTATTCTGTTTATTGTAAACAAAATATAATCGTTTGATGTCTACTCATCGGTAGTGCGCACTACTATAAATAAAATAATAAACAAAAACTTATGTATAATTGGAAAGATGTTTCTTTTTATTTACAAGTTATAATCGCTATGTTCACCGTATTTTAATGTCGAGCATTTCAATTTACGAAATGCTGACCATCTCTTATGGACGGTTGAATCGAGTACCCCATTACTTGTCATGTATGATAAAATAGAATAATGCAATTAAAGTACATTCATAATAAATTAGTGCACTTTACTGAAAGAATTTTCGACGATTGTAATTAAATGCTAGGGTAAAATTTAGAAAGAAATTAAAAATGAGATAGAAAAAAATAGAAAAGAAGAAGACGGAACAAAGATATATCTTTAGTAATTGATGTTAAAACTGAAAAGAAATTTATTCAAGAAGTTTATTTCATTTTAATATTTTCAAGCGGACGTCGTACCCACTTTTCTCTTGCACTATCCATAAAAAAAAAAAGAAAAAATTACATAAATAATTTGTAATTTTACTGAATCTTTGATATTAATCATGGAACATATTTGTTGACGCCAATTAGTTTTACAGCCAAAATTAAAGAAAAGGGCTACGAAGAATTTGAAGTAAATTGCATTATTTGTATATAATATTAATTTTGTAATAGTTTATCACGGAGTATGCATATCTTCAACGCATTTGAGCTTCTGCATGTTTAAATGTAAATTCACATTTTATCCAGTTAATTGCAAGAAAATACACTTAATCTGATTATTTATGTCCATTGAAGTCTGTACAATTTCAAATAAGATTTTATAAGTATATTTAATAAATATTAATTAAAATTGAATAAATGAATAACATTTCTACAAAACTGCGACAATATCAAATTACAGTCGTACAAATAAAATGATTCTTATAGATTTGAACAAACTATAAGATCAATATCTTTTGATCAAGCTTTAATAAACACGGATGAGTAAGTAAGAAATAAAAAGCATTGTGTTATAGGTACTCTTGTCAAGTATAGTCATCTTTCCTGAATTTTGTTTTAAAAAAAGGGTAATAAAAATATCTTTGGTGCTCCTATTTCATGTAATAAAAAAGATATGATTTTAGAAAAAAGAAAAAAACAGATGTATATGAGGGAGCATATCTATAACAAAGATTAAAAATGATAAGACAAAAATAATCCTGTCCACTGTCGTAAAACGTTTATCTTCTAGTAGATTTTCTTCTACCTGTTGATCGTTTTGGACGACGACTATTCGATCGTGACATATTTGACCAAGGTAAAGAAAATTCACTGTAATTATAAAACAAATGATATAACCAATATGAATCAGTACGAGTGTAGGACATAGTTATTAATACATTATTAATTTACCTTGGGGTGAAACTAGGAATAGGAGTACCAAATGCAGTAACAGGTAACTGGGGATCCACTTGAAGACTTTGTATTTGTTCTACATCAGGCCATAACGACGATACAGCTTCTTCTTCAACAGCAGACGGACACGGCCCGGTATGATTCGTATTGTAACACGTTGCTTGATGATTCTGCCTTTCTTGTCTTTGTTTTAATTTTTCAATATGTCTCTGTTCTCTAAAAATGGAAGTTCATCTGACTATTGAAATTTACTTAATAATCAACCGGCTGTATAAGTTTGATCGAAACGGTGAAACATTATGAAACGGTTGGAAGGAAATAAAATACAGTAACGACACTTTGTATTACTTTGGTAACGCGATACAAACCTTATCCTTTGTACATCCCATCTTTTTCTCCTCCTTTCATCATTTTCTAACTTTAAATGTCTTTTGTTAAAAATTTCATCATCCAAATTTTCAGTTCCTTCCATCGTATAACAGCTTGTATATATCTTTACCCTCCAATTTGGAACTTCTAACGAGGTATTACTTTCTACTAAATTAGGTTCCTTTAAATTTAACGTATAATTTGGATCTCCAACAGCTGTATAATAATGTTCCTCTGTAGTAAGGAAGGATTCCTTTTTTGTTAATGGCTTCCCCTTCCTATCACCTTTCCTGTTGTTTTCTTGAGTTGATGGCTTATCTTGTACCGTAGAGGATGCGTCGTTGCTAATCGTAGACGAACATGAAACACCCCTTTTCCTTTTGCTTCCACTGGATAGCGACGTCGAGTCCGTTCTTCTTTTCTTCTTCTCTTCCCACTCTAATCTAATATCATTACCAGTTTCTATTTTTGTCTCGTGCTTACTTTGATTATCATTTGGTTCCTGTTTAACAGTGGTAATGCCACCACTGGTATTTAAACGTATCTTAAAGCTTTCATTGTATTGAGAATTACTGTTCTCAGATTGAATATTCCTGTGAAGTTCGCTAGTCGATGGCACATTCACAGAATTAATAGTTGGAGACGAGCAAGCTCCTATGTGCTCTGACGCAATGGAATTTTCATTGTTTTCTGATCTGAGCTTTTGCAAATTTACACGCCTGTCCATACGCTCCAACCGCAGCTTAAGCTATAACACAGACACACATTTATAAGTAAGTTCCGTCAAAATAACGCGTATCTCTACAGCATTAATGTTAATGAAAACTAATAGTTCTGATATATTGAAATTGTACAAATATAGATTTAAACATTTAATCAATTAATTAAATACAAATATAAAATCGAGATTTATTACTTAAATAATAATAAACACGACGAATATATTCCATACATTGCACGGAAAATGTAAATACAACTAAATACAAAAAATTTCATGTAGGAAGATTAGAATGAATTATTTTTTCCTTTTTTTCATTCAGAAACACAAACATTCACAAATGAATAATCACAGAAATTACGCAGTATTCGTTTAAACAACTTTATTTACTGTCAACAAACGATAGGTCGGTCGAGTTTTGATTTCTTTCCGAATCCCAGGCATGATCATTCTCGCAATTGATCATACATACGTATAGATAACACAAAGTATTAGCGAGAGTGATATTATCGGCAATAGTGTCGCGAAAATTGATCGATTCTTTCAGAAAATCCGTTTATTTAAAGATCTTTTATTTTCCATAGTGAGAGTATCGTCACCGGAAAGGCAGATTGCCCGCGAGAAACAAACAGAAGTTACATATGTATAACGTGCTTGTTGTTTCGAAGTTACGGTTCTATACAAAACAGCGCCATCATGCGGTAACGTTACGTCTGACCTTCACGTTCGAGTGACCAATGAAAGAAAGAGGAATAAGAACCGGGAAAGCAGAGTTGAAAGAATGGGAAGGGCAAAGATATTGACACACGGACATAAACGCGGGTACTTTGCAATGCATCTTATCGTCAGAAACATGCAGCTCGCGTGGTAATAGTAAATTAGTAGTAAAAGAAATGACAAAAAAAGAGAGAATCCCAGAGGAAATGAAATAATTGTAAATTAACACGAACATTGAGATACGCGTTAACATTGAGACGAGAAGATTAAAAGCAAAGGAAAGGAAGGTACCGTTTCATTTTCCTGTCGTAGAGCTGCTAAGAGCTTATCCTTCGTCACGATTTGTTCAGACTGTTGTTGAATCAAATCAAGATGAAGAAGCAAGAGTTCCTTAAGATGTTTGACTTCTGTGAGATCGTTCTGACGTGGTTCGTTACCTCGAAGAGGACTGACACCAAGAGTGGAGGTGGCAGTGGCTACTGCCGGAGCTCCGCTATCTGTCATGCTGGCGTACATGTGATCGAAATCACAGGGAAAACTGAGTATTCCAGCGGCTGGTTTACCATCCTCGTCGACGTTTTCGAATTCAGTACGGGAGCAGCTATTGTTCTGGTTAACGACAGAGTTAACGGTGGTGCTGGTAGTCGAGACCGTGTTACTTCGAACGCCGCTGGTCGCCGACGTGGTAGACAAGTGTTCGTTCATCGCCGCGACCATGTTGTCGTCGTCCTCCTCGTTATCTTCTTCCTCGTCTTCTTCGTAACAAGGAGCAGAAACGGCCGTAGTCGCTCGATCGTCGTGCTCAATGATGGTGATGGTGGTGGTAGTGGTGGTGGTAGTGGTAGTGGTGGTGAGATTGACGATTGGCGTCTCGATACACCTTCCGGTGTACGTCTCTTCAAATTCGATTTCACTGTATTCCGTTCTCGTGTTCACATCTTTTTCATTACGTATCGCTCCCTGATTCTCCGGTATCTTCAGATCGGAATTCACGTCACAAAACTCCACGCCGACGACGCCCTCGGCGGTCAAGCCGGTAACACAGACACCACTATTACTACCACTGTCACCGTTATCACTGCTGGTGGAACAACCACTACCACCACTACCACTACCGCTCTCACTAGTAGCACTAGAACCAGTAGTACCAGTACCAATACCAGCACCAGCACCAGCACCAGCACCAGCACTGACAATACCACCAGCAGCAACAGTAATAATAGCAGCAGCAGCAGCAGCAGTAGTAGTAGTAGTAGTAGTAGTAGTAGTAGTACAAGTAATAGTATTAGTAGTAGTAGTAGTATTAGTAGTAGTAGTAGTAGTGCTAGTAGTAGTAGTAGTAGTAGTAGTAGTAGTAGTAGTAGTAATAGTAATAGTAATAGTAGTAGCAGCAGCAGCAACAGCAGCAGCAGCAGCAGCAGCAGCAGCAGCAGCAGTAGTAGTAGTGGTGGTAGTAGTAGTAGTAGTAGTAGTAGTAGTAGTGGTGGTGATGGTGGTGGTGGTGGTGGTAGTGGTGGTGGTGGTGGTGGTGGTGATGGTGGCGGTGGTGGTAGAGGTAGTGGTAGTAGTAGTAGTAGTAGTAGTAGTAGTAGTAGTAGTTGTAGTAGTAAAAGAAGAAGTAGTAGCAGAAGTAGTGGTCGCAGTAGCAGTAGTAGTAGCGTTACTAGTATCACCAGCTAAAGCAACTATGGAAAAGGCAGTGCTGCCAGCAGCGCCGCTCTCGTTTTCTTTCCTATTCCCGTACTCGTACCCGTGAACGTTCTCCTTCTTATTTTCACCGTTCACGAGTTTCGAGGCCGAGCCACTCGACATCTTCCCTCTCTACCACCCTCGCCACCGCTTCCCACTTCTTCATTTGTGGCCGCCTCGAGCGTACCACGCGCCCGCACCGCGCACATTAAACGTCTTGACAATATGTACCTTCACCAACAATACCCTCACCGCCGATCTCTATCCCCGTCACATATCATCACCCTTCACCGATCTCTTACCACCATCCGCTTTACAAACACTTCCTTTTAACAGATATTATTTTCCAATGTTTTCCTCTTTCAACACAACCTCCTCTCCAACTATCTGCCAGTGGCAGCGCACGAGGTGCCTGTTGTCCAAAATCGTACTTGTGTGTTTACTCTGACGAACTATGCGAGCCGCGCGCGGCGTTTCTCTGCTTCGTAGTATCCTAAACTCACGACATCTCGCGGTACCAACCACAAACCCTGTCGTTTCATTTGCTTTTCCCATCGATCATCCAGCACCCACCACATTCGACATCGACGAATCTCATTGAACGTAAGCACAGCCTATGCAATCTTCTCCTTTCGTTCTTTATTCTCATGTACACACGGATATACCTCTGCGATATATGTACATGCCACTTATATTCGCGATAAAGAAAACAAGCGCATGCGTTCTATCATTATATTTCATGCTGTGTCTTCTCTCGCAATATCGTATACGTATTTGAATGATATGTACAATGTACTTGCTTACATCGTACGATGGTTTTCACATTTTAGCGATATGATTAGAACGGAAATTTTACGTAAATTACTCTACGTATACAATTCCAATTATTGAAATTCCATTTAATTTATAAACTTGCATCGCATTTAATTGTTTTCATTTGCTTTATCACAATTGACATATAATATAATTTATATATTCTCTGTTCCTAATATAATTTAACAATTTTAGAAAAGCCGTTGTCATTATTTTATTATTATTATTTATTATTTCTCATTCAAGATTTCAATGCTAAATTACTTTCCGATATGCGTCGTCTTTTTATTTGCCCGTTTATTGGTACAAACAGGTACTTTTAATGAATTTGCAAACCTGGCAAGACATAAAAATTATCATAATAAGTATATTCAGTGACAATGCCATTTTCTATCAAATTACTTGGCATTAGCTTTGCCAATTACGCGATAATTTTAGAAAACTTCCGATAACGTAGAGTTGCGTCATTGAAAACTATTTATTTTTGTATTATGTATACGTATATACATAATGTTGCATGCATTACCAGTATAGAAAGTTACAAATATGAACGATAACTTTATAATCGATAGATTTAGCACGAAACAAATTTCGTTTTAAACATTTTCAGCAAACAACTTAATTATGTTAAATGTGAAATAATGTTTAATCAATGTTCGTAAATTCGTGAATTCGATCGTTCACGAGCGATCGATATACATATTCAGTTTCAATTAAATTGATCAATTTGCATTCCAGTAACTCAGTAATATTACATAGTTTTTATTATGGTGATATTTGTTTATCGGCATGGAAAGTTACAGTCTATAACGTGATACATGTCGTTATGATGTTTTATAATAAAATCTGAAGTTGATATGATGCAAGGATAATTTAAATAATCGTCATGATATTGTGAATAATGGATTTCTAATGTGTGCCTAAATAATAGTAACAATGTCGCGCGAAATTTACGAATCGTTCCGGATTCCATCTTATGGATATGTATGTTGTATCAATCCCATAAGAAGGAAAGAAAAAAGAAAGAAGTAAGAATGAAAATAATGAATACATGTCTCAGGTATAAAAAGAGAATCTAACACTAAATGCTATAATTGTACCACAAAGAACTTACATGATATAGTTGATGAATAAAAAAATTCGAGATTTAATTATACAAATATTTGTATGTTGGGTTGTACTCATTGTCCACGTAATTCAGTGCTTTTATAACGCTGAACATATGTATGTGTAAAAGTTTGAATATAGAAGTTTTGATTTTTAACGTTATACATAAATAATTTATTGCCTGTTGTAAATTTATTTTCAATTATATTCAAACCATAATTCATATACGTCAGATAAGGGAAAAATAACGCGTTTCGAGCGTTTAAACTTTTACATTTATGTTTATTTGTTCTTTTCATCGCTTATCTGACATTTATGAATATTTATTAAACTCCTTAAGGATTTACAGGTATTATAACAGAATCCTTAATTTTCTATATTATAAATAATAAAATAGGTCTCTTATTATATAACTTAAGCCTCTGACAGACAAATAGTTTGATGGATCATCGTAAGTTAAACAAAATAGTTTCCGGGTAAATTTAGTAAACAAAAATAATTATCTACTGCCTGTATGCATTATTATTCTGTCTATTTTCAATTAATTGTAGCTTAAGATAGTGGTGCGCTTCGTGATTAGGAACTGATTTAATAACTGAATTGATAGCCAATAAGTCTTAGTCTATTTTACAATTATTTCAATTATTATTTCGCTACCTCGATTACTGAATTTAGTAATATAATATCGTATAAGATATAGACTGAAACTTATGTGTTCTATAACAACGTCGTAAATACGATTTAAATTATGTAAATATAAAATACCTTTGTACGTTGAATTATTTTTCGAAAGTATTATTTATCTAATTAATTAATCCATTAGATTTAGATATATGCATGTAGGTCTGGTATAGTCTAATTTAGAGTAATATATGTATTGCAATGTTTTTAGTTTCACCTACACTTCTACATTTTCTGCATGTTTCAGCATTTAAAAAATGAAGAACCACTATTGGTTAATGAATCTGTTTGTTGGAAAGATACACCGGCACACCGTGAAATCATGGTGATTTCCTGATAAGTTTAGCATCAATGATACAACTATGCGTGAGTATTATTTGGATCTAAGAATGTACGCGGCAAACAAAACATTATACTGTCGGTTCATGATTTACAGCGAAACTAACTCTTCTAAACTATACGTTACGATATTTTAACATGATTTTTGGTTATCGTTTATATTACATTAATTAATTACCTAATAAACATAACAACAACGGTATACAGATTTAAACATTCACTAGTTACATGCATATATAAATACGATTCTCTTCTGTACGCTATACGGTAATATCCTACGTATATCTCTATGTACAAGTGTAACGGTACTCTTCATTTTTCTCATTTGGATAAAATTTCTATTTCTTGCGGCATAATGTGATAGAATTTATAAAAGTCTGTATAATCGTATACATGCAACCAAGAAAACTGTAAAAAATTTAAAAACGTACGTTTTACAATAGCAAAATTTTTGTCGAGAATGAATCTCACGAGTTCCAACAATTTTACGCTATATTTGTCTGATTTCGGATATACACACGTTTCACGAACATTTACAAACACTTTGGAAACGTTTCATGTAAAACAAATTTCTATCGAGGATTTTAGAAACATCGAAGCGTTTATATCGTATAAATTTCTATTTAAAAAAAAAGAAAATAATTTTCAACCATGCAGAATGTATACTGATTTTAGCAAGATTTTCCAAATGTAATTCCAATGCAAAAAATATTATATCTTTATGACTAGAGTAATAATATTTAGTATCGGTATAATTAAATAATATCGTTTCTTCGCTCTTTTTGAAGATAGAACAACATCTAGCGCGAACAGTATGTGCAGAAGCGAAAATTGTCGTCTAATTCTCTCAATTATTCTGAAGGAACTGCGAGTTAAAATACATATGTTTTCCATTTATGCGTCTCTTCGCATCGCTAATTTCTTCATGTTTTTGATCTTCGATATAAAAATATATATTAGAAATAAAATATTCGTCTCTCTGAGGTTGAGCTTCGTTTAATTCTTTAAAACTATAGTATCTTGATCATTCTAATATTGTATTATTAATTTCATTCGAGGTTTGCGTGTAATAAAGATATAAAAAGAAACGAACAAATTTGTTAAGATGTACAATTCGGTAGTTTTTAACATTGTGTTTCACTATGTTAATGTGTAATTTGATACTGCTTTCGTATGTCACTATAAGTTTATTGTGCCGGTAATAATAGGAACTAAGTTTAAGTTTAATTGAAAGTCAAACTGCTTAAAAAATATGCGCGACTTGACAGCGTTTAGAATACACATTCAAAAGCAAGTACAGCCTTTTAATGTTCTTCGAATTCGTCACAAAGTAAAAAATACAATTTTCCGTAGTAATGATTCGCTAAAAAATGTTACGCCTTCGATTCGTATGAAAACGTGAATAGCATGTTAAAAATAGATGCATTCGTTGTTGTAGTCAAGTCACGGATTCTTTAATGAAAGAAATTCGCATCTACGTTCGATTCATTCTTCTGTGAGAACCTTTCTTTAAGAATAGGTTTCCGATTAATTTCTTAAGCGCAATGACAATATGAAAGTTCTTACTGGTACGATATTTGTCGAAACATGCTACTAATCTCCTCCATCGTTTTGTTCTTTGTCTCGGGTACTTTTTTGTAAATGAAGAAAACGAAGAATGCTTGTAGTGCGGCGAAAATAATGAACACGTAGGCACCTAATGCCTCTTGTAGCGGTAGGAAACCGATACTGACGATGAAGTTGGCCGTCCAATTGACCGCGATAGCAACGGACGTCGCCGCAGGCCTCGCCGATTGATTGAACAACTCGGACACCAAGAACCAAGGGATGCTACCTGGTCCAGTTGCGAATAGGATTACGAACGTCATTACCAGTACAATGGAGGAGTAAGCTGCTGCGCGAGATGTGTCCTGAAAACCAAAAAAAAAAAAAAAAAAGGGGGATACATCCGTTGGTTTTTCCTTTAAAGCAATACCGCGATGTTACATTTATTCACGGTAATATACTCACTGCGAAAGCAAGACAAATGGCGAGTAACGCGGTATCGATAAACATTCCGCTGAATCCGGCTAACAGCAACGTTTTTCTTCCAGCTTTTTCGACAAGTATCAAAGAAACGAAAGTCATAACGACGTTCATCGCTCCGACGGCCATCGTTGCATTTTGTGCTGCGGTCTTGTCCAACTGCGCCATCGTGAAGATCTTGGTCGAGAAGAACATGACGGCATTTATTCCGGACAATTGTTGAGCGAACATAACCATGATTGCGATCATCAATGGAATTCTAAGAGATGGATTTACAAATAATTCTTTCAATGTAACCTTTGGTACAAGTTTCACTGATTCGTATTCCGTCCTCATTTCCTCCATCTCATCGTGAACTTCGATCGTGCCACGCAACCAGGCCAAAGCTGCAACAACAAACGGTCGTTTCGTTATCGATAAACGTCTCGCTCCAATAATGCAATAGAACTCTGTTCAATGAAAAGAATGTACGCGAAACAAGCGAAACAGCTCTGTACTTTGCGGACGATACACAGACAGCATTAGAAAAGTAATTAACATTGAAGGACTGCGGAAATGTACCTCTCTGAGCTTCCATGTCTTTTCCTTTACTGAGCAACAGATATTTCGGACTTTCGGGACACAATGGAAGCGTAACCACTTGGAAAATTGCAGGGACAATTGTCAGACATAAAAGAAGCGGCCATTGATCGTCAGTGCCCAAAATTTGCTCCAAGCCAAGAATTTGCGATACCAGGATAGACATAGTAATAACTAGTTGATAAACTGTTCCAACGGCTCCTCGTAGATGAATAGGTGATATTTCAGATAGATACATAGGCGCTAAACCAGCGTTTAATCCTGCATTGATACCGATCAGAAATCTTCCGATAATTATCATTTCATAACTTTTCGCTGCTTTGGCACAGCCCTCGAAGATTACTGTGAGCAGGACCAGGATATTGTTCAGTAATAAACCACCCTTTCTACCAAAACGATCGGCTATCGAACCCACCAGAGAGCCACCGATCATTCCGCCTACGCAGAATATCGACACCGCTATTGCCCATATCATCGTTACTTCCGATTGTTTCGTTACTTGCCCAGTACGATTCATCTTCAGGTCACTGATCCAGTTTTCGATGAGCTGTAACACATCATCCATACCGTCACATATCTTTATCATTCACTTTCATTTCTACGTTATACTTTATCCACTTACTCGCTTGCATTTCACATTCGAAACTTTAATTTGCAATTATAATGTCAAACAATCGCAAACTCAACTGTTTCGTCTATTCGACGTCGAGCAATAGTGGCGCTTGCAAAAATGAATTAAACACGTAAAAATTACACGTGACATAAAAAGCCTCGTTATTGATTCTAACAACTCGTACGATGTTTGTATGTATATATTGATAATATTACACGGTAACATTAAGAATGAAAAACGTTGAAAGCATTTAGGATAAATCCAGGCACTTTATTAAACGGAAACGACAAATTATTATTATTATTGGAACGCAAGCATCGACTATTAGTTGATTTAACAACAACCGATTATCCTAAATAAATAACAATTTTGCTTAATAATTGCGCGAATAAATATGATCGTAAAGTAGGCACATATCGACGCTGTGTACAAGAAAAACGCTGACAATGTGTCTTATGAAATACCTGCTGAGGTGCATTAACGACACCAGTGTTGTACCCATGTTGAAACGATGATCCAAGTGCAGCAGCCGCAATAGCAAATGCTAGTCGTCCATTTAGACCCTGCAATAAGGACAATTATTTATTAGATCCGATGGCAAATCAAATCTACGAAACAGACGGACATCTATAGTATCGTGAATATGTTTAACGTTACTAGAAAAGAAACTTACTACCAAAAAGTAGTTACTCCGGATCGTAAAAAGATAGCTTAATGTCTTTATCGAAAGAATTTATTAACAGACATTAACGAAGACCGCGATTATTTATTTATCAAGTATTTATTATGTTTTATCTAGTTGTTTTCTAATTGGATCTAAAATCATTACACGAAACAAATCTGAGATTGGAGAGAGAGAGAGAGAGAGAGAGAGAGAGAAGCTTAAACATTAAAAATATTAGGTACATAGACAAAGTTTATAGCGACTAACGTTTGTTTGTAGAGACGAAAAAGGTCATGAAAAATACTGATTGTGGTTCACCAGCAAACATCTACCAAACCGAAGACCTATTTGCGATCTTACCGCTTTCCCAATGTAAGCGAATCCAACTGCTTTCAGAGTCATCGAGAAGTTCTGATCGATTCACTGACGAATTAAACAGAACCGTACTGATAACCAGATTAAACCACCGCAATTCGATCGTTTTATGCAAAATATCTATAAATGTGGATGTATGTATACTTATATAGGTTTCCGGTGTTTCCAAGCACGTGTCAAAAACTACTCTGTAGGTCGGTACCCCTGCCAGGCATTTTTATACCGCTCCTATCCATGGCGCACAACCACGTTAAACACACTGTTGTACATGATACGCACACGTGTCCGAGAGAACTCTACCAGCCAGTGTCTCTCAATTCAAACGAAGCACGAATATAATCTCCAATTTAATTCCAAATTAATTCGTACAATCCATTATACTCCGAAGGTGTTAGCAGCAGGCAACACATATACGTATCATTATTATTATTATTACTATTGTCATTGTTATTATTATTATCGTACTTGGCTGTATTATATGTACATCGTCTACATATGTTATCGTTAAAACAGCGTTTGCCCTTAACTTCACTTTCACTTTTATTTTCGCCCATTATTTTTATGTTGAACACAGAGATTACTTCGTATGTACAATACATGTACTAACGTGCAAAGCAACTGTTTGGAAGAGAGGGTAAGTTGAAAGGAAATATTTAATTGACACAAATGGGGGAATATCTGTCAAGTCGTTGATAAAAATACATATGTATCTCACGCGATTTATTATTTCTCATGAATATGCATATTAAGAAGTGCGTTACAGACAAGCCTTGTTTCTACTATACATATACACGGGAGCATATTCCATGGCACGGTTCATTTTCATCGTTTTCTTTTACTCCATCTTTAACCAACCACCGATGTATTCGGAATATAGCTAAGATTTCGAGGCTAAGAATCCGAGCTAAGAATCCGAGAAGCAAAGCTTCGATAAAATAACAAAAGTACCGTTGTAGGCGTAAGAGGCGGCAGACCGAGAAAACTGTATTTTATATTTGTCCCTAATGTACGATTATTTATTTTATTTCAAGCTATCGAAAATTTCTTTCGAGCTTGAATGCTCTCACCTCGATTCGTTAAATATTTGATCACGACGCGAAGCTGACTTATCTTTTATTTGATTCGATCGAATTCACTGAGACTCCGTTTCAAGAAAACGACACCATCAACAGCCATGCGAACGAAATTGTTTCGTAAGCATATTTCACACGGTAGTGTAACAGTGCCTTTATTTGTAATTATATATGTTTGTTCGTGTAGGCGATACGCCAGCATAGTTTTAAGGCAAGTACGTTCCATATATTTAAAAAACTATTGTTATCTCCAATAACGATGACAAATACGTAGCAACAGTAACGAAATTCCATTTCATTACGAGTATGATGTCATGGTAGTAATTCTGAAACGAACGCGAACGAACTCATGAAGAAGCGAAAATTTCCTCTTCTTCGAACCTTCGTTGGCGATTGGTCGAAACAGAGGTGTGTCGATCACGAGCGGTGCCGATTGGCTGACGACGCCAAGCCTCTCTTTTACATCGGCCTCGTGGCACGCACAAGTTCGAGCATCCCAATTATAGCCACCACATGACACGAACGCAAACAATTTATTAAAACTTTCAAGCTGTCAATTAGTTCGACGATCCTCGATCGTACGGCAAAAACTTTCACGAAATTTCCAAACGACTACTTTATTAATTCAACTACGAACGAAATATATATATATATATATATACACACACATGTGTAGGATCTATATACACGATGATATAACTAATCGACTATATGTATAATATTATTTGCCAGTGATCTGAAATTGTCATGAATAGAATTATATTATGTTATATTATATTATATTATCTCTCGCTTATTGCGTATATTTATGCATATATGAGACAAATTTTCTCGCCCAAAGATAAAAAAAAGAATAACGTTGTTTTCACGGTACTATTCTTAAACAGAAATAATTTTGGACGCCACCCCGGATACTTTGATTCTTAACCAGCTCGTTCATTCCATTCGTTCGAACGAATCTTTTCTTCGTTTCGATCAATCTTAAACTAGATTTTATATCTCTTTATAAAATAAAGCTTAGAACTTGTTGCAACTTATTATAAAACCATAGGTATATATTATCATAAAAAAATAATCGCATCTTCAAATTTCTGCATATAAACGTGTTAATCTTATTTACATATTTTTTCTTCCTTTTTATTTACGTATTCGATGACCAGGTGTATGGTATTTAAGAAATTGCGATTTTGCATCGGTTATCGATTTGCGTCATTCGTTGTATGATGTAAGTTGTAAAGAATAGTAAATGTAATTCCGATTTAATCGAATAATGTACATGCTATAAATGCATAAATAACAAATGTTTCGGCGAATAAAATGAAATGCTAGAACAAAGTGCTAAGAAAAAGTTGTAATAATATTTGTAAGTATTCTAAGGGCACCTAACAATTTTACTTTCCATTTTCTAACACAAACATTGGTCTCATTCATCTCGAAACATTATCGTTCAAATTTAGTATTAATTACTGTTCAAGGTTTTCATATATAGAAATAATCATACATATTGGTTAGATTAATACACACGAGTATCAGCTTTTTCCCTCACTGTCTATTCGCCAAACTTTTGAACTAACGCGAACCATCATTTACGAACTGTACAGATGCCTCGGTACTATTTACTCGTGATATACTTTGTTCACAAACTTGAACAAGAGATCACAATTCGAATAACGTCACCGGCGTATAATTTAACTTTATGTATGAATGTAACTCCTAACATACAGTTTCCGATTAATTTCCTGTCACTTTCGAGATATAAGGATTTTTCTTACAAACAATTTTCCATACGCAATATGCGTATTATCCAACGAAAGGGCAACTCGATCTTTTTAATAATCGTCACGGACGTTTCCGTTCTTTTACTTCACCTGTACTAGTAGCTGGTACGCGCCGTATTAAAAAAAAAAAAAAAAAAAAAAAAAAAAACGAATATTAGAAAGCTTTGCGATATTTTAACCGAATTAAATTATCAAAGTATGACGACAGTTTCAGAAAGATAATGAAATTTCTGTTGCGAAGCCTACGCAACGATCTCGTTCAACGATTATTCGTTAATCGTTATTTAAAAGCAATCTCGATAATGCAACTCTCGACCAAACTTGATTTAAATAAAATAGTTTCTCTCTCCCTCCTTCTGTTTCTTTAAACTTAACGTAGGCCGGCAGTGAAATAATCTTATGCTCCTATAAATATAATCAGCTCAAAAAAAAAAAAGGAAAGAAATAAACGTGGTTAACAACACGTTCGAAGAGATAAACGAGGCAAAATCTGTAAAAAAAAAATAGAATTCCCGAAACTAATCGGCCAATTTGAACGTTCTATTAGTTCTGTATTAAAATCAGACGATGGAAATAAACCTGAATCGTATTTCTTTGTAACTGAAAATAAGAAGCAATGAAATTATTATAATCTTACTTCTAATGGCACAAAGTGTAAACTTTTCCACGTTTTGATAATCTATGGTACCTCGAACGTTCAAATTGAATATTAATATTTTACCGCTAACAACATTTGCATACCGTTCCACGGTACTCGGAGCAAACACGACAGATCGATTTCGAAGAATATTTTGTCCGCTGCGAAATTGACACGATAACTAATAATGCGTTAATACGAGGTATTTGAGCAAAGATTGTGTATTCGAGCAAAGAGAGAAAAATGCGGTAACGCGATGTATAATAACGTCTAGTTGTTGATTTAGCATTGTGGACAATTAACATTATACTTGTATTAAATATAGTTTTTTACCTGTAGCGTGTAGCTCATGGTAAATCGATAAAATTTCGTAACCGTTACTACTAAATATTATACGTTATACTTTATCGGAGGAAGGTTTTGCTGTCACTAACGCGTATATAAAATGCGAATCACACACAGATGCGGCAACAGTGAAGAGACAACGACCGAATCGTTCCGTGTCACGGTCGCGTATGAAAGCTACTGAGACCAGATTCGTGCTAACGGGTCGAAAGCCGATTTTCGAAACCAGTCGTATCTCCCTCTCCTCTCTTTGCTTCTCCCTCGAGCTTGGGCCCCTCGAACGACCAATTGGACGACACCAAGTTACCTACTTACCTCTCTCACCGATCCCCAGCATTTCACCCGATGAAATTCACAGGAAAAGAAATTCACGTTAACAATCGTCCATACTTGTTTACGACGATTTTGCTCTTATTCCTTTCTTTCCTTGATAATTAACTCGATCACTTACTTTTACGAATACCGCTTACTAACACAGCAAATGTACGTTCCTGTTTATCATCGAATCCCATAATAGGTATGGATAACTCGTTATTCGCGACGTTGTTTCATTTACGGTACGATCAATTTTTGTCAACAAATTTTTTCTATCGAATAGAGGTAAAATTTGGGTAAAAACGCTCGACTTTGTTTCAAAATCAATAGTTTGTCGGCGTTCTATCGAAGATGAGTAATTTCAAGTAACAACTGCGAGAGATCGTTCTGTACAACGATACGATCGCCAACCACTTCCTGGTTAAAAATTTAATTCGTCTACACGATATAAATTAAACAGAAATGTACGCTCCGGATTAACACGTAATTATAGAGCAGTTGTATAGTCGAACTGTTTTAAACATTATAATAACGCATTTGGATTTCTTACGTACGTCCTTCTCGATTTCATCGATCTTAAACCAAAGTTCTATCGGACGAGCTTATATTTCATCCGCCACGTATCAAATCAATATGTTTACGCGGTTGAGTATAATAGCAATATCTTATATCGTGATGTAAGGCTCATTTTACAAAGTTTTTACAAAGAGAATTTTCTGTTATTGCCAAGATATTAGAAAGATAAACATTATTATTATATTAAAATGGCTGTTTGAGAAAATTTAAATAGACACTATGAGAGAGAGAGAGAGAGAGAGAGAGGATTTGAACAAAATCTTACTCTAGCTGGATCTATTATTTTGTTGTTACAAGCTCGTACCGTCTCAATGCAAAACCGGATGTAGCCTTTTAATGTAGCGCTCGCGTTGCCTGCACCAATTTTATAGTTAAGAATATTAAAGTCAGAGTGGTTGTCGTAATCAACGTAATCCGGAGAACACTTTAACGACGTATTACCTCTATTCTTTGGAATTCATCTTGGTCGATACCTCTGCGGATCACGGTGATCAAATTTATTTGCGTTCGAAGCAAGAAGAAAAAGTTGGCCGCATAGACAAACATTTTCAACTATTTATTTCCCTTGGTTGCGCACTCTTTTACCCGGTTTTTCTCCTCTAACCATTCGCTTTGTTTAAACGTTTAGAAAGTTTCACGAAAATAAATAAACATCGTTCTAAGCGGAATATTTCAAAGATATTATTAAACTGCGGTTCGATAGACTTTGACGGCTTCGGTATCACTAGACAAAACGGAAATTACGCAGACTGTGTAAACCGTAAACTCGTGTTCCGAGGAATTGGGCGGTTCTATGTGTACAACGACACGACGTTTCAAAGATAAAGACCTAGAACGAAGTGGAGTATATCTATTTCTTTGCAACATGATATTTTTAACGAATAAGAAATTGACGAATTTCTAGAAAGTGAAATTCAAACGCCGATACAAATCAATTGCCCGATCATTTTTAACGCAACCGCTTATTACAAAAACTTGTTCGTATGTACGTACGTACTTAGTAAAATTGGAAATAAGCATTCAACAGAATATAAAGATGTGATGGATTTACAAACGACGTTTCAAAATATGTGAGAAATATAAGAATAAATGAGATAAAAAGGTAAAGTCAAGGAAACGACGATGTGACCTCCAGCCGTGGATATTCTTGTCTATCCGAGACTTATAATTTAATAGACAGGGCATAGAGAACGATTGTATTATCGCCGGTGACATTCGACATGGCCAAAATTTGAACTTTACACAAGATTAGGTTCCTCTCGGTACGCGCAACTTTACTCGTCGTGAGTTAACAGACAACGAAAAATGGCTTCGATAAACGCGCTTACCTTCGTACACGAGGTAACATTCGAGATTCGCGCAGGAACAACGAAATCGAAATAAAACGGCTGCTCCAATAAACAATAATAAATAATTTCGATGACTAAACAAAGAGTTAACGAGTAAAAATACGAATTAAGATACTTGTCGTATTAAAGATCATCGTTCACGGTTCTATCGTATACTCACCCACCGCTTATCCTCCGTGGTAGGCTGCGTGTGAAAGAATAAACAAAGTAACAGGAAAGATAAGATTCGTTTTAACGCTATTTGTACTGAAATTTTGGAAAAAATTCTTTACCTTTGGCGCTGGTGTTAAAGGCGATGGCGTTGTAGCCTGTTTCTCGATTTCATTGCTCGACTAAATCGAAATTTGTTAATTACGTACGCATATCGAAAATATTCAAATGTCTACAAATTTTATATTAATTTCTTTCTTTCTAATACCTTGTCATTTTCCGTTGCCATTATAAAGCGGCTTGTAAAAAAGAATCGTAAATTATATATATATATATATATATATATATAGACACTATATACTATATAATATGTATGTATGAATGCGCGCATACACACACACACACACGCGCGCGCGCGCACACACACACACGTCATATGTTATTATACGAAAACGTTCAGCGAAATATTAATGATAAAATGAATAATTTACGAAATAATGTTTACAAGAGAAGGAGAAATGAATATACGTAGATAGTAAAATCATTGGAGTAAAATCTGGTCTTACGCAAGATTAAAACGTTTAAGATACTTCGAATCATTTCATGAGATTATGCGAAGTAATTTCAAGATAATTTAAAAATCAAATGGTTATAAATATATCCACTGTATGTATTTACGATGTATTATGAGGTGAAATATGGAATATACAATGAAGGAGTAGCAAACGATTGTTAATCGACATCTCGAGTTCACATCGTGATCGTAAGGATTGTAAATGATCGCGCATGATGCAGTCAACAATACGACAACCAAAAAGGTTCAACAGCATTGTACTTCTTACGGAATTCGTATCGTACGTGGTCATCTTTCTTGCGTGTTTTTTTTTTTTTTTTCTCTTTCTTTATCGCGCTGTGATACCCGCTGATGAGACAATTTCAGCAAACCCGCACTGAAGGTCATCCAAGGTCAAATGTGGCAGCAAAATAAGCTTTCTTACGTTATAGACAATATCTCAATTGGTGACCATTTACGTGAACGCAAAGTTGCAATTCTCGTATCGCTATACATCTCGTAGCCGTGTCTTTTGCGACAATCGTTCTTACATGTAACCAAATAACCGGTTCCTTTTAATTTTCCTAACCCAACCGCAATCTTCGAAATGTTCGATGCAAGGGATATATACCGGATATCGTTGAATATCGTTCAGCATACAAGGCTTAAAATCCCTATCGAATTTTATTTCTTTCTCCATAAATGACAATCGTATCTAATTGCTCTTCCAGTGAAAACTTCATTTTGATAATAATCGTACCGATCGATAGTCATATATTTGATTTAGCAATCATTCACGCTAATCTTACAAACTGCCGCGATGTTTACATTCTTAGCTACACGCCGTGTATTAATAGAACATAAACAATATTTTAAAACTATTCATTTACATAAAAATACGGGTCTAGATCTAGCGACGATAAGATTTTTCGATCCACGCTGATCCATAACTCGAAAGAAATAACACATAATAATCGTTCTACCATCTTCGATGACCTTGGATGACCTCCAGCGATAGTTTGCCGAAGTCGTCTCAATACCGACTATCGCACAGCATTTCATTGAAAAAACTCGGAACAACCTTGAAATCTCCTCTATGCCTTCATCTACATAAAAATGTCTGTGTCACAGCATGCCCCCCTCTATACCGTGCAACTTTTGTATATAACATTTTTTCGTGTTACTACGAATGACGGAAATATTCAAGTTGGGTATAATTATTGCCCCACTTTGTATGTATACGATTCTACACGATTTCATTGATTCAAAGGAAAGACAATTTTACTTTCATTCAGCAACAAAGAATGTTTCTATTAATGTGATATAGCATAACAAATAATATTCTTTTCGTTATACATTGCTCTTATTATGCTTATATATAATATACATATAACGCGCACGCGCCTATGTGTGTGTATATATAGCATGCTTTATATTACAGCATCCCGTTTCATTTAATGATACTTTAATGACTATAATCACTATAATCATTATAAATTTTATAGATAAAACATATTATAGATAAAAAATAGATATCACTAAGGCAACGTCGTAATGGAGTCATCGAAAGGGACTCTAGCTTGCTTCTATATAAATTGTATGTACGTAAATAATCAATCTTCGTTTCGATCGATATAGACAAAATATGTAATATCCAGGGGCGGCTACTCAATACGCGCTATCGTGCTGCAGCATGTTAAAAAATATTTCAAAAATCGCTGATATTATAATTTTCGTTTCATGCTGTTATTTATTCGTGACTCGTTGTCACAGCGAGTTGATTTCTTGCATAAACGACGCGTGCGTCAGTGACTGTAGCAGGCTCGCAGCAGTCACGGATTGCCTTCTCGTTCTACTCGTCAGGCGGACACAACGTTTGAAAATCGCTTCTAGACTAAACAAAAGTCTATCGCTGTCCATTGTATCGATATCAATATAGCCGTTAATATCTTCCCTCACAGTCTCACACTTTTTCTTCGTTCAACGTGTTCCGTTCCTTGCCGCAGTCAGTGTCACACGTTCTCTGGTTACTGTGAATATTTAAAAGTGTCCCTTTTCATTGTGTTGACCTAATTCGAACCTTAATTTAATGCTCGAATATATCAGTCCTTGAAAATTAATTCCGTGGATTCTTTGACTTGTTTGCACTTACGCGATCTTTTCAAGAAAAAATTCAAATTAGAACACTGGCAAGAGCTACTCCTCATTTGACTTATCGTTCGGACAACCAAGGGGAGAGAACATTGTTCCATATACAACGCCAGAGGTTAGTGACATGTTCGCAGTCAAGAAAAATTGTCGAGCCGATTTAATTATTTAAGACTGTTTACGTGTAATCACACGTGCGTGTAGCACGCAGCACGCTACGTGTAAAATCTACGAGCCGCCACTGGTAATTACCACCATTAAAATATGTAGGAGGTCGTAACAAGCCTATGATAATTTCGTGTACGAAGAAATGGAGTGGATGAACTTTTAACGAAACAGTCTGTGTCAAAAATTGTTTAACTAACATATCCTGTCTATATGTATATATGTATTTTATATTTCCTCATACATCAAGTAATATATGGTATCGTTACATCGCGCAACTTTCCTTCAAACTCATAATCTTTGTTTAAATTAGTTCCTTTCTCACATCTACATACATATCGAAACATTGTAAGTCAAAGTCTAACTGAAGAAACAATTCTAGTCAAATTACCTTTACCTTCTTACCATTCACAACTGTTGCAATTAATAAATACAAATAACGTAATCAATGCTGACCATTATTATTTTATCGTAGGAATCAAAACATTTCTTTGCGTCGAATTGAATTTAATTTTAGAATCATTATTAATATCAGTATAAAGAATTACCCCTTACGAACGATATATACATATATTTACATTACTAAAATGCATTATATACATACCTACAATCTCAGAAGAGTCAGAAAGAAATTTCCTATTTGTACCCTACCCTCGATAATACATGTCTACTTGCAACTTGTGATTGTCAGTTTGCCTCTATCTGCTTTAGGTTTACATTGAATTTACAAAAAGCGAACGCACAATTCGTTTAATGAATTTTCATAAGAGAAATAGCGGCTGTTGCCGCGCGAGTGGAAAGCGCAACACAAATGAAACACGTATGTCAGTATGTATGCGTACTTACTTACTGTTGATGACGTAGTCAAAGGGAACACGGGTTTGACTATTCCAAGCGAGTTCACGTTCGATTCTCGTATGCTTATCTTCCCTGGGTAAACGAATAACCGACCAAGAAGTCTCGCTGTATTTTTGTGCGCACGCGCGAAAATTTTCATTGCAATTCCAAATCTAGCATTGCTTAATTTTTGATCCACTTGGAAAATTATCTCTAGTCTAAGTCATTCGATCAGAGAAAACAATAATTATATCCAGATAACAAAATAAATTTACTCTCTTACTCTATTGTCTTTCCTTTGTTTCTTTCCTTTGTTGTTGTTGTTGTTGTTGTTGTTGATTATAGACCATAAATATTTTTAATTTATTTTAATTCTATAGTATAGTTACTTAAGTCAAGTGACTTTTTTCTAATAAATTTTTTCTAGTAAATTTTCTAAAATAATATTACTTGATATAACACAGAGAAATTAAAGGTTATATGTGTAAATTATCTAAAGAACTTAATATTTATTCGAAATATTAATATATCACTTTAGAAAAATTGGAAAATTTCACTTTCGCATTCGCGTTTACTATTGCATAACGGTTGTTCGTTCCTTATATCTTCTTACATTTCACATTAAAAGCCATTATGTACGTATTATGAACTTTATTGATTTACAATTTGCATAACGCGAAAAATAATTGACCTCGAATATTATTAGTTATAAATATCACGCAACATCTTTTTAGATTTACACCGATTTTACTTTGTATTCGATTAAGCATTCGGATATATCATCACACATATATTTTTTAAATACACCGTTCTTATCACAATTAATTTCAATGTATATCTTCATACACAACCATATAATGTTCTTATACGAGTAAAACTAACGGAATTTTTAAACGACCATTAGGTCAACAATCTGTTAAATAGCGTTCTTCAGCTTGTAGCATACGTATTCGCGTAAGGTATGATGTATACTGACTTCCATTTCTGGCTGTTTTTGTCGAGCCTGCGCCACCACGGACGCCTATGTGGGCCAAATGTTTACCGGTAGATCGATATACTTTGAAACATGTTACTTTGGTTAAGGGGAAGTACATCATAATTCGCGTAATTTAGAATAGAAAACTTATTACGTTGACACATATGGAGATTACTGATTGCAAATATTATAAATGACTATAGATTAAATAAGAAATTTAAAGCAAAGTGTGTATGCACATGTACGTAATAATTATATAAATTTAATATTTCATTATTTTATGTTAAGTAAAATAAACATTTATCTAAAATGCGACTTTATTATCTTTGTATAACTAATTTTTTAAATATAACGTATATGTGTAAACATATTCTAACCTCTTCTGAAGTATACAGATATGGTATAGAGGTAAGAAATGGCTATACTTTTGATCGTAGAACATTTATCAAATTATTGATATGAAAGAAAGGAGATGCAATGAGAGTATGCGGATATGTAATAAAACGTACTTAGTTATCTTATCTCAGGTAAAAATGAACGATACCATCGCGTGGGCGATAAACGACGGCTACACATTCGATGCAACTGCAAGCTACACGCTCGCTACGCGACGTCATTACTCGGTAGATGGCGAGCCCCCAAGAATCATTCTCTCTCTCTCTCTCTCTCCTCCCCCCCCCCGCATCCCTCTTCCTACTTCCTTCCAGCTCTTTGCTACATAACCTTCGAATTTTTACATATATGTTTATAATCCTCTTATTTCTTTGCACCTACTTATTACTTTATTTTTTGTAAGAAATTTGAAACAAAATCTTTGAGTACGTATAGTTATCGCATCACCTATTTATTGTAATTAATAATTACAATGTAACATTATGCTTCAAAATTATATATACATAACACAATTTAATTTATTGTATTATACAAATTTAGCAAACAATATTAGGGACGATAGTAAGTAGTAATGATACCTTTATTCAAGCGTGAATAAGTTTAAATGAATTCAAGTTTCATGATAATCCAATTTCTTTGTTTGCAATTTACAATTTAAATACATATGTAATACAAAAATATTAAAAACTTAAATTATTGTAAAATATTCTGATATTAATATATTATATTTATAAAGGGAATTCGTATAAAAGAAATTTGAAGTCATTTCCTTTAGCAAGTTGATGCCGTAAAACAAGCATGTATTAGCATTTCAAATTATGTTCCATCCATTTTCAAGCTGTTACATAGGTACGTACGTTCATCGAATCCAATGTTCTAAAACAATTATTGATAATTTAATTATAATTTAGAAATATATAATGCAATCGTAAAGAGAACTAAAGGATGTTTATATATTTTTGTCAAGAAAAGATAAAAAATCTGAGAAATGCACATTCATGTTTCAAATGAATAATCCTTTTGAGAAATTGCGTACATACATACATGAGTATATGAAACGTGTCATAATTATAGGCTCATAATACAAAGGACAAATACATATGTAATGTGAAAGAAACGCAATCTATGAAGCGAATTTCGTAACTGATACATTAATCGAATGGTTATCGTATTTTACAACGATGAAGAAAAAGTTATAAATAAATAACAATTTTTAATAATTGTATGTCGTTTAAAAATTGTTTCATGACAAACATAAAAATTGAGATTCTTATGAAACGAACATTACTGCTTATATTTTTTATTTAATAATAAATAAAGGAACATAATTCGGTAATTTTTAGAACGTCGATGCGTTCTCGGTTTCCTGTGGTTTTTAAGTATATATGTTGAAGAAATGAACGTTTTGAACCGACAGATTTTTGCGAATATCTGGATTTCTAAGAGAGTCCGGCGATTGTACGTACGGGGAGAAAGTTGTTCAAAATGTTGATTTCTACGACATATTTCAAAATCGTCGAAATCGAGAACGCGTGGACTTTTTAAATTCTGAATAATTCCCTATAAAATTCCCCATAATTTCACATATTTACTCATAGCATTATTAATTTAGCAATTGGTATAGCATTAATATAAATTTAATATATTTTTACTCATCGTAAATTGCATGTTGCGTTTATGTAACATTCATATGCGATTGCGTCAGATAGTATAGATACCTCGAGGAATTAAAGAACACCGACAGACGACAGGTGACGTGCCTTGTACACACCCACCGAATCGACCAATCAGGAGCTAGGTTATCAAGCGTTCTCAAATCATTTCCTACACACAAGTTGTCTATAACTATTTTTCAAGAAAACAATATTCGTTGTAAAACATATACTGCTTTGAAACAGAAAAAGATAATTAAGACAAATTTAGGGAAACAAGATATGTTTAACATTATTAACATTAGATACTGTTATGATAGAACCGCGACATGTTAACCACTGTTTGTGTCAATACGTCGTCCTTAGACTGGTAACTAGGAACGGAAAACCGAATGAAAGGGAAGATTCACCTGTTGATGAGAGTATAAAATTCTAATCTTTTGTACAACATAAAATCGAACATCTTGAAACAATAGTTATTTTGTATAACTAAATTATAATATAAGAACAAGACTTTGATACAACTTTTATCGAAAATTTTATTCCAGATGTTCCCATCACACGTTATTGCTATAGTTTTTAAAATTGTTTGATAGAAAAATATATTTTAAGAGATAAACGAATCATACTTGTGTTGCAATTGCTGACAAATGTGATTTGTAGCATTTACGTGATTATTAAAAAAAAAAAAAAAAAAAAAAAGAAACAAAAAGAATTCACTAAAATAAGATTTTATAAAATCCATAATTATAGAATATTGATATAATACGAGCGATAAGTATCGTTTAATTATCCGATAGGTACTAAGGGCATATTAATTGAATGCTTAGAATTCTATTAACTAGGGTCAAATGCGTATCTACGTATAGTAGTTTAGAGCTCATCTTACGTCATTCGAAGAAACCACAGATCGTTTGTGATCAAGAAAGCATTACTAAAGACTAACGATATTTGCTGCAAACTCTAGAGAATCGATCAATGATCTGTGATGCGTAAGGTCAAGAATTCCGTCAATCGTTCATGCGTTCTATTGATTATAATTATCGTAAAGCAACATTGATTCAAAATATTATTTCATTTTTACTCTATAATCGACATCCCTATGGAATTTCTAAGATCGCAAGTATTGCACATCGTTCTTGAATATCGAAATCTAAATGTCATTTTAACCATTTAATTAATTTTGATTGCTTGTTGTTATATGATATATTATCACAGGGGAAATTCCTCTCTGATATTGTATATTTTATATTAAACGATATTGTATATATATATTAAATTATATTCATTTCAAAGATTGTCGTTATTCAATAGGTAACCTTAAACGTAAACATAATTAGTTTCTCTTCAAATAAATTATCTCCTTTTCGTGCTTCCCTTCTTACGTTTATATGTATATATGAATCGTTAGGTCGTTTACTAATGAAAGTTCTGCGGATCATTCGTAAGTTGTGGTAGATTACGCACCGATGATATTTTACTAACTTACTAATTTCATTAACTTACTTATATCTATATCTATAGATTGTCAAAAATTTCGATCAAGTGGGAAATTTGGTCGATACGTATGTTTCCTTCAAACGACCAGTATTATTTGGATGAAAATATTACAGTAAAAAATCTGCAGAGCTTAGTTAACGACTTATTATTGCTTCATTGTCTGACAACATTCGTATCTATATAAATTTCACTCGGCATTTACATCGAATCAGCTATTACTTTTATTATATAGTTATTTTATACATTTCATGTTTGTGTTTTTAATAACAGTAGTTGGTGTCATGTTGTGTGTGTATTTAATATCAGTAATGGTTTATTGCAATTTTAGCAATAAAAAGTAAATTAGTACAACATACGATAAAAATACATTAGTAGAATATCAAGAGAAGATGTAAGAAAATGCTAATATGTCTAAAAGTAATTTGTTACACAAGCAATTTAAAGATATTTCGATAAATGATTTGAATATATATAAAAACAATCTACTCACTTTTCCAGCTGAGACAGGTATAGTGGTTTCTCTAGCATAAATCGGAACGTCCATATCACTAACACTGCTGCTGATACTAGGTGCTCTGGAATCTGGTCGACCATTAATAGGAACAGAAAGATGCGTTGGCCTAAGTGGATGAGATTCCGCGACAAAACCTTCTCCAAAGTCTTCGTCATCTCGATCCATTTTTCCTTACAACACCGAAGATAATATACATAAAGCGATAAACCAACGTATTTGTCACTTTTGATAAATATCAATATCTCAGCCACCTCGCCGATTTCGATGATTTTTGAATATGTTGTAGAAATCAACGTTTGGAACAACCTTTTCCTCTACATATAATCGATTGCCTGGTCTTAATTTCCGACATATCCGGAAAAAAGCAGTCGATATCACTACTATGAATTTTGCCTGTAATTGTCCGTCCGTGGCAGCGTATGCGTCAGTATTGATTACCGGCCGCTGTAAGACGGCCTGATAAAATGACGCCCAGTCTAAACCTAATTCTTATCTTTTGTTTGTAATTTATTTGCATATCTTCTTGTTAGGTTTAAGTTGGACGCTATTTTATCCGGCGGTCGCGTCGTAAGGTAGCCGACGACCAATACTCACGCATGCGATACCAGCCTACGCGGGCGCCTACAAATATAGGCAGAATTCACGGTATGGTACCGACACTTTTTTTCCCAATATCTCGGAAACTAGCGGCGACCGAGCGGCGATTTTACGTATAGGAAAAAGTTGTTCGAAATGTTCACTTTTACAATATATAGAAAAATCATCGAAAACGGTGAGGTGAGTGACATGTCGATAATTAACATAATAAATTTACATTGAGTATTTACTATACTCTTCAAGCACGTTGGAAATGTAGAGATTTCGTTTTTAGATGGTAATTATTACCGAAAAGAGAACGGTGATATACAACTTTGTAATTGACTGAAATATTGCGGTTTCTGCATAAATTATTAAAGATAAAAATAGATATATCATTAGAATAATGACAATTGTCAATTATGCGTCGTAGATAATGTACGTAAAATTAGCGCGAGAATGTGACAACAGTACGCTTTCCCTATCAATTATTTGGCAAAGAATCAAGGCTAGTGACTCGATGACACACTCCCCACTTCTATTGAAAATTTCGTCCTACGATCATTCAAGAAAATCATTAGAAATTAATGTAACTTTTGTACTAATTACATATTTCGAAAACATCAACATAATTCACACTGTTCGCTATTTAGGATTTCAAAGACACATAAATACACAAAATTTAGAAGCAAATTATAACGTATAATTTGATTTAGAATTAAAATTAACATACTTTCTTTTTTTACTTGATGTTGTGAGTTTTACTCTCTTAATTCCTTGTGTTAAAATGTGTATATTTATAATAGATTATTAATTACGTTTTAAATGAGCATGTTTCTCGCAAATCACTCGACATGAATTGGCAAGAATTCTTGAATATGCTATGCATATTTAACATTTATACGTTCGACCAATGAACCAACGTTTAAAGGTTTCGCACGTGAAAGGAAAAAAAAATGATTTTTCCATATATGATTCGTTGTATATAAGATGAAATATATTAGTTCGCTCGAGCCAATATGCCGACCGTGAAAAATCAGGACATGGTCCATTGACGTCAACAAGGAGTCTAAAAGCTGTTATAAGAAAAGCATGACATTATTAATTACCTCGTGCTTAAGCGAAGTAGAAACGATAGAAAGAATAGAATGAAGAGAACAGTTCGGCAAGAGTCCGTTGTTTCTCAATGAGTGAACCTGCACCTCTTATAGCGCTGATTGTGAAAGGATCTGTTGAACGTGTTACCGATGAAATCGACGATAAAAGCACGAAAATACGGGGAGCAAAATATCGAAGATCAGAGCATCCGTCCACCCAGGGTGTGCTCTTGAGACTGAGCTAGAGGACGCATCAAGTCGCGACGTCGCCGTCGTCGTCGCCGTCGGCAAGACGTAGCCGTCGGCCTCCGGCTGGATTTAATTTTAACGCGTACGTCGTTAGACGAGCCTCCGGCTTCCTCTAACAACGAACACAACTACGTTAATGCATCGCCTCTTCTTCCCCCTCGATTCTTCTATTCTCCTATATTTCTGCATCAATTAATTTTCTTGCTTCAATTGATTTCACTTGACCTGGTAGCATATCCTACCGACAGATTCTATCAGACTTCTAACTATTCCAATATCTTCCGAAGATGTTCATATTTTTTCTTACTCCACCTTGCATTCTTAGAATTAATCACTGTTAAAATCGTCTTTATTTGATAGAAATTAAAAAAAAAATTGATAAAAAACAACGTAAACCTTTACGTTCAAAAGGTACTTATATATTTAATGTTTATTATTCCTACATCTTTTCTTATAAGTCAACCTCCTTTATATTCGTCATCATAGAAATTTCTTCATCAATTGTATCTTACATATGTATCTATCTCACAATCGAATAAAAGATATCTATTAATCAATGTCAACTTTGTACAACAAATTATTGTCGCTATTTAATTTCAATTAATTTTCATCGTGTTTTCTAATAACATTGATTACATAAAAAAAGAACACTCGATTTTAAGACTAGCTATGTGTATCAAAGGTGGTTTACTTCAACTGATACCGATTTATAAAGTTACGTTTCTATACATAATTTTAATGACGCACTACTAGAAAAAGATATCGTATACTAAAGAGTATGTAATAACTAAAATATCATTCGACTATTTCTAACATAGAAAATTTGAAATCTAGTGAAATATCATTGAAATATAAAACTCTTTTCTTGTTAGAATATTGAAAAGATAATTGCAGTATTTGTATTTGATATTTTTTAATCAATATTGTTTATTAAGAATACAATCAGGGATATAATTTAACACTTATTAAATCTTACAATATTGTTTCTCATAAACTTACCAGCGTCATCTGGTGAATTATTCAGTTACCGAGTGTTCATAGGGCCGTATTCATAGTTCGTTCTCAAGACAATGCTTAAATTTTTATAAAGTAATGCGTCTTTATAAAGTCGATTTTATATCCCTTAAGAAATCACGAATTCATAATGGTTGCTTAAGAAGGTTTATCAGGAAGAAGCAAACGCTTATACGCAGAATCGTCTTATATTCACTTTCTTTCCAAAGTCTTTGCTTAAGACCACGATCGTATACACAGGTCCGGAAACTCCTGTGGCGGGGGTAGTTCCAAATTTGAGGACAGAAAGTTTCTTGAATTGTCCACTACAAACAGGACGCTGATGTCGAGTAGCTGAAACAATTTCAACAAAGTAACACGTGATGCAAGTAATCAAGTGAACATTTTATCATTTTTGTAACGCTTTATAAGTAAGTATACGTTATTTATGCATAAACACTTCTATTTATGGTTAAACTTCGCTTTAGGGGACACAAAATTATGATCTTGTATCCTCCCCTTTTTTTTTTTTTTTTTTTTTTATAACTCGGCAGCAACGCCGCTGGTGGCGGATAGGAAACACACAGGTCGTCGTATAATCGTGACATTCTCCGCTACAGAACCTGTTTCAGAACCTGTACATGAGACAATGGTATATATGCATACGTATACACTAGTATATATGTATGCTAACTTGGTAACTTGATTTGCGTTCGGAAACTCTCAGAATAATGATCTGTTAGAGCAACCAATGATAGAAGGACATTCCGTTCATCCCATGGTGGGTGATGGAGTAGACCGCGCACGCATGTATGAATGAATAATGGATCTGAGCGTCTTGAGGGGCATCTTTAGAATATTTATTACGGGCCGCATAAATTAACAATGTCTTATCCTCGACCCATGTCTTTCACTTCCTTAGAAATGTTGTTGTCTTTTCGTCTTGCGCCATTTCCTTCTCGCCTTCCTCCTCATCGCCGTACACGTAAACACTTGTTTCCACGAAACACAACGCTCCCACTCCATTTACTTAGGAAAATGAGGCCCATTGAATCATCGGACCAGAAACACCAGGACAGGTGACCCTGCATCAGAAAAGAAAGGATAGGTGTCGAAGATTGAAAGCGAAGGAAGGGAGGTTTTTAATCTATTCCAGTTTTTGATTCTTGAACGTGAATTTCTTTCTGTTCCAGTCGAAAAATACAAATTAGAATAAACGATCGTTTAGAAACATCAAAGTCTTTTTGAATTCCCGCGCATTCCTGCGAGCAGACACTAACCCATGTACTTTTTTCTTGAATGAACCCAAGAAACAACGTAACAGGATCAAAAGAATATGTCGTTGTTTTAAAATTACAATCGATTCTCCATTAATATTAACTGGTATTAGAAATCAGAGAATTCATTTATTCATGTTTTGTCCACATACATACGTATGTTGATATATGTAAACGATGATAAAGCTATAACGTTTTGTTGCATATATTTTAAGTTTCATATTTTCGCATAGTGATTTAAGGTTTAACGATAAAATTACAAAACGATAGCTATGGCTGACGAAAACTCAACAAACCAAACGGAAGATCAAGAATTAAACGATTTGTTAGACAGTGAGTAATAATAACATTCTGGTGAATTTATAATAAACATAATTAAAAAATCCTAACCTCAAACTATATAAATATCTACCTTTATCTCTCTCTTTCTATTTAATACGTTTATTGCATACTTTTCTTACAACTTTATTTGGAAAAGTATAATTTAGTTAAAGTAAAGGAAGAAAGGGGAACAGGAAAAGAATATTTATATTGTTTTATAATGATAAATAATAATATGCCGATTCTTTTATTACGTAATTAAAGGAAAAAGACCAACTAGAATACCTAGCAATATTTGTTTGTTTTACACTAAACTTTGATAGAATTGACAGTTGTATAATCATTTACTCAGGTGCTTTGAAGGACTTCAACAAAGAACAAATATCAGATAAAGAGGATATGTGTAAAACAGATACTTTAGAATCCACAACAGATAAGAACACAACTGATATATCGGAAGATGCTTGGACTACAGATTTTGTTAAACAAGCTGCAGAACAATTTGTAGAAAGCCTACGAAATTTCATTCAAAATGGTAATTGTTTATGAAAAACACAAAAAAGATATTATTAACAAATTTTCCCATTAGAAACAGATAGCGAATTAGGAGTTTCTCCTCAAAGGATGGCACAGACAGTTGCTAGTGCGATAAACAACGAAGAAACCTTTGATAAAGATAATGTGAGTAGAGACTTTCAAACTGCCATTGCACAAGCATTAAACGACTTGTCTACAACGTCCGAAAACTTACAGGTAATTGTTTCAGAAATCATGAGGGTCTTTCTTTTATTTAATTCTTTGTATCCTGAAATATGTTTTTTCTTCCGTGAAAACATTGTAGAGCGATGCTGATTTATCTGAAATGTTTGGACTAGCATCCTTGGAAGATGGGCCAGGTGCCATTCCACCATTCATGCAAGGAATGCTACAGCATTTATTGTCAAAAGAAATTTTGTATCCGTCACTAAAAGAATTAGTAGATAAGTATCCTGAATGGTTAGAAGAGAAGAAGACAGTGATATCGTCGAGTGACCTTCAGAGGTTTAGAAAACAGCTTGAATTAATGCAGCAGGTGATTATCCAATAGGAATAATTATAGACAAAAGCCATTTTCACATGAACAACAATTATTTCCGCATAGGATAACAAGTTATTTCAATCCTAATATAAAGTATATAAAAGCGTCCTTTTATTTTAGGTATGTATGGAACTCGATAAAGAGAAAGATGATGATACGGAAGAAGTGAAAAAGAAACGTTTCGAAACGATAATATCATTTATGCAAGAAGTACAAGCTTGTGGTCAATTACCTGAAGAATTAATAGGAGAACAGACAACGCCCTTTCAAACTGATACTGAGGGCGATCCTGTGATTCCAGCGTTACTACGCAGCATGGAAACACCGCAGAATTGTTGCTTAATGTAAATCCATCCTAATAATTATTCTTCGACCTCTGCGTTTATAATAATACAAGAGGTTGTTGTTTAAAATAAAATATCGAGGTAAATAATGAATTGGGATGTTCAATCCATGGATCTTTTAGATGTATTGTAATATACATATATAGCATATAATATACATGTATTACAATATACATATCTGCTATAAGGGATATATGGAAGACTATTTAACATAATTTATTATTCTCGATAATTATATTTATCAGTACATCATGTTTGTAAATAGTAATGTTCCTTGTATGCGAGTATATACGTGCGTACGTATGTACGTATATGTATTGCTGCAAACATTAGATATTTTTTGTATACGCTTGAAAATAATAGAACACTATTACATTTGTAAAGAGCGAAACTTGATTATTTTCAGTGGAACTTCAACAATAGACAAAATCCATGATAATTGCATAACCTTTGTTTTATTAATTTATTTATCCATATTTGTCCATTTTTGCATTTCCATCTTTACATGCAATACATACATTTTTTGTACGATTATTATGCTATTATTTTCTCTCGCAAGCAAGTTATATGATATCAGAGATTGCGGCATTCTTATTGAACATCGTATGTCGTTTTTGATAGAAAAATCGTCACACAAGGAAATAATAGCATGCAGAATTTAACAATTTCAACAATGATATTGGAACGTTACATCTAGTATATATGTAATTGTTTTTATACGATTATAAATACATTTTATGCTTTTTATATTCGCGAATGCAGATGTATCTCACATGTGAAAGCAAAAGGAATTTTCCAAACATAAATTATACCGATACGGTATAGATTACTAAGGTAATTTATACACAGCGATAAATATCCTATTTTATTTTATTTCATTATACTACGATGCTAGTTTGGTAATTAAAGAAAATTAACATCTTTTAAATAAAGATGCTAACCAAAATCTAAAGGTGTAAATGACATCGAGCAGAGATTATAACGGAGAGAGGGCCGCAACTCCCGGTAAAATCTTTCCTTCAAGAAGTTCTAAACTTGCGCCACCACCGGTGCTCACATGGCTTACTTTATCTTCTGTTTTCCATTTAGCAGCGCAAGTGGCTGTATCACCACCACCGATTATGGTAATAGTACCTCGTGACGTTGTCTCTACAACATTGTCCATTAAGCTCTTTGTACCTTTACTAAAATTTTCAAATTCAAAGACACCTGCCGGGCCATTCCATACGATTGTTTTTGCTCTCTTAATAGGTTCTGTGCATTAAATTGGATATAGTTATAAACAAATATTTTTACGATATTAATTTATCTGAAAATCTCAGATACATGTCGATGACTGAGAATAAATGAATAGTATTTACCACTAAATAAGGTGCTTGATCTTGGTCCGTTGTCAAGTCCCATCCAACCATCGGGTATACCATTTTCTACATCCGCAGCACCAACAGCTGCATTTTCTGCGAATTTGTCTGCGATAACGAAATCAACGGGCAGATGTATTTGAACTTTATTTCTCTCAGCTTTAGATAATAATTCATTAACGATTTTCGCACCCTCTTCGTCAAATAATGAATTACCAATCTGGAACACGAACATTATACTTTTAATTTAGATATTTCAAACACCAGTTTACCATGCTGTATTTACCTTCATGTTTTTCGATATCTTTAGAAAGGTGTAAGCCATTCCACCAGCTATGATCATCTCATTAACTTTATCCAGCAAATTATTAATCAACTGTATTTTATCTGCAACTTTGGCACCACCTAGTATAGCCAGGAATGGCCTTTCAGGATTATCCAGCGCTTTAGCAAAATATTCCAATTCTTTTTTCAGAAGAAAACCACTTGCTCTTGTTTCATATCCTTCACCAAGCATAGAGCTGTGAGCTCGATGGGCTGTACCAAAGGCATCGTTAATATAAATGTCTCCTAATTTTCTCAATGATTTCCTAAATTCCTCTACTTTTTCCTTCTCTGCTTTTACCTAAAAAGAGAGAGGAAGAAAAAAGAAAGGAAAATAAAAAACAGTAACAGTTTATTGGTTTTACCTAGTCAAATCTATTATATAGCATGTAAACAATAGCATGTAATTTGCTTACTTTGGTTCCATCTGCTCCTATTCCTTTACCTTCTTCTTCTATGTGAAATCTTAAGTTTTCAAGTAAGATAATAGTTCCAGGCACTGGATTGGCACATGCGGTTTCAATCTCAGATCCGACACAGTCGTTCAAGAATAGAATCTCCTTTCCAAGTAAGGACTTTAGTTCTTCCGCAACAGGTTTAAGAGAGTATTTCATATCTCGTTTACCATCTGGACGTCCCAAGTGTGACATTAAAACAACAGATTTTGCTTTCTTTTCAAGAGCATATTTGATTGTATCCAAAGCAGCAACGATTCTCTGGTTATTGGTGATTTTACCATCCTTCAAAGGTACATTGAAATCTACCCTATAGCAGCAATGAAGTTAATGTTCACGAGTACCATAAGGTTAAATTTATTATTTAAATTATTTAACCTAAAACTTTGATATGTTACTTGGTATAGTTATGCATTTTACGTAATAATCATTTTCTAGGTAAAAAAGAGTTATACCGTATGAGAACGCGTTTATCCGTAAGATCCACTTTATCGATGCTGAGCTTGTTTAGCGCCATGCCTCTGAATTTTGAATATGTTTGAATATGTGAACTTGATACAGTATTACGTATAACAGGAAACGTGTTATTATCGCTTCTGGATTTTAATCCACTTCGTTTAGCGTTGCAGCTACTGGCAAAACTCCCGATTGCTTTCAAGTATCTCCTATCGTCGTGACGCTTTGGCTCAACAAAGTCAAAGAAAGGTCGACGAATACAGCGACCTCTGAAAATCTTTTGAACTGTTCGCATTAGAACAACCAGAGAAACCGAGACAATAAGCAGGATGTCAAAACGCTGTTGAACTTTGATCCGTTACTTATCTTTGTGTTTGTAACATACTTACATGTCGCATAAATATTTTCAATGAAGTTATACGAATTATTTTGAATGGAAATTAATGGACAAATTAACAAAAACAGACGACAAGAAACAAAATACGAAAAACCGTATTAATACATACATATATACATATATAACAATTACATATATAATATGTATTAAACGTATAATTGAACGAATATGAATTAGATTAATATGCCATCGGTAAGTTCGTACCACTCGATAATCTTTGCAACAATTGTTGTAAAATGTGAGAAAGATAACAGCGACTCAATTTTAACCGATAAATATCATACTACATACGTGGAAGGTAGATTAACATTCGCATATTATTTACGTACATGTATGTGTATATGTATGTATACATGTACATTATATGTATCTGACAATAGGCGAGATGTGTGAATTATTACTTACGAAAAGTGTCAAGGAGTATGGAAAATATGAAATTTAATCAACTATGTACTAACACAAAGATATAGAAATTATTTACAGTGATCACACGAATGCATTATTAAAGTATATAAGTGAAACAATGAAAATGGTTAATCGACTCGACAATTGGATATATTATCGTTGATACGAGCATGGACAGAACTACTTATGTTCCATAAGCGGTGTTTAATCAACGTCTGGTATTCCGGTATTTCGTTCAACCGTTGCTATTCTCGATTCTGGCATAGTAGCATAGTCACGCCCAGTTCATTTGTTCGATATAAAAGATATAACATAGAATAATTGAATTACGTAGAGAAATTGAAAATTAGCATTCCGTCATTCACACACGTGTTTGTATGCGCGCGTGTAGCAATATGTTGTGCGGTATATATATACACTGGATTAATATCTTCTTCTTTTTTGTAGTTCTTTCGTCCGTCCCGGTTATGGGATTTCGATTTCGGTAATTGATCGTATTTCGATGAAAACAGAATTAAAGGTTGTTCTATACACGATATAAAGACGATGAAGTGAATCGGTTATCGTTGGCGACTATCTAGAAAAATTGGTTTTGATATTCGTTGAATATAAGAATCGTGTGAATCTCGTGTGAGCATGTTCTAACCGATGCTGTACCGAAATAACACAACGTTGCTAAATGCGAAGACGAAATACGCGAAATATAGCCGTGTATATTTTCTCACAAAGAATCTCGGCTAAAATCATTTAATTTGGCACAACGTCTGAAAAAAAGTAGGAATACCGTCATGTATTATCATGTATTATGTATTACATTTACGCAAACATTTGTGTAATCGTTATACATTTCGCAGTAACGTAATCCCATAGTAAGATATGTAGTACGAACAGTGTCGATCGACATGTCGCGAACCGATAATATGTATGTATATATATATACTTTATGCTTGTAATTGGCGGAATTATCGGATTTCTATTGAAATCAGTTAAATCTTTACCGATCTTCTTTTCTCTTGATCAAAAAACGAAATTTGCATTTCTCATCATCGTCGACCATTAAATATCAAATACATACATATTTGACATGAGATCACTAATAAGTGGACATATCATAAACTGATTAATCAACTAATCGATTAGATATTGTATATGTAATTATATAATTATGTATTATGGAATATAGAATAACAGTGAAAGATTATGGAAGATTATGGAAGATTATGTAATTGCTAATTATGCGTGAACAATAGAACAATAGACTAGAATAGATACACGTTTGCAAGAAAGAAGAGAGAAAAACAGTTTGATAGATGTGTACCGAAAGCGTGTAGCTGGTATCAGATATACTTACGTACATATACATATGTAACAGTAGCGTCCGCAATCGGTTCGGTTCAAGGTGTGCGGCTTCGTAGGCCATTACTGAGGGGGAAACGGGTTGGATGGCAGGGACGATCGAGGAGGGAAGGAGGCGGCGATGGAAGAAACGGAACATCACGCTGATCGTGCCTCGTGTCAGTGTGTGTCCAATGTCCAATGCCAGTGGAACGCGACGATTCGCTTTCTGGCTCTAACTCGCTCGTCGTCAGAGAACTTGGGCCACCGGTTCGTAAACGAACTCACGGTGTTATCTAGATCGCGGCGACGAATTGTATTCGTTCGCTGATTCGTGCCCTAGATGAGGAGGATCGTGAAACCATTCACTAGAAATCGCGCTACGTTTATATCGATTCCATCCGAGTAACCGATCGAATTGTTCGTTCGTTTCTAGTGCCGAATCTCGCATCGATCGACGCATCGATCTACTATTACTATCGCCCTTGCTACTGTTATCGTTGTTACCACCGTCCGCTACACGCAAACGTCATCGTAATTATTCTACTTGACGTCGTCGTCGTCGTCGTCTTCGTCTTTGTGTAACCAACTTTCCACTTGGCACAATCTTTATGTGCTTTGTCTTTACTTGAAACTATGAAGTGGTATGTGATTATCTCTTTTGAGATATACCCTCAAATTTCGACTTCCTACTCAACTTTTTTTCCTTTCTATCCCTTTCCAGGAAAGAAACTTGTGTTCCTTTTCTATATGTTTCTATATCTTCTTTGCGTTCTCTAACCCGCCACTTGTTTTTACCTTTCTATATAAATACGTAAGTTTTACCGAAACGCCTGACAAATTGCGTATTTTGAACTTTAAAAAATTACGTACACGAACGTGTTCGATTGTATCCATATAATATATACGTAATACATAATATATGTATAACTTTCAAGTTTTTATAATTTAAACATGTCTATGGGAAAAAGAAGCAGAGATGAATGATCGCAACAAAGATGCTTAACATTGACACTGGCTAAAATTTACAAGCAGCAAAGCTACTTAGAAAAATACCTTGGCGCGGAGAAAGATGCTACTTTACGTTTCATGACACGCACACACGCACACACGCGCGCGCGCGCACACGCACACACACAAAGTGGGGTCGTTTAAAAATAGACGTTTAAACTTAAATTATGCCCTCTGGCGAATGGAGTTAGTAATTTAAGCATTTCGAAATTTCATTACTCGATTTTTATTAAACATGTGCGAAAAGACGGTCGAACGCTGATCAAAAGAACAATTGCGCGTCCTCCTATTTAAAATCTTATTCGAAATCCAAAGAACCGTTGCGAACACTTTAATCGTCCAGTAAAATATTTGTTCCTTTATCAACATAGGTCGCGAAATTCTAAAATGAAAGTGATTGTATCGTACGTTTGCATTCATAAAACAGCTTAAAATCATTTAAATTTATAGAAACGCCTATTCACAATCGGCAATCGATAGTTCATCTTATTAACTCTAAATTAATTTTTCTATAAAAAAAAAAAAAAAAAACGTTCAACTTTTTTATTTACGATTATTATCTTCTGCATACATATACATGTGTGTTGTTTCTTTTTTAAACGATAAATAGAATCGACCCGAATAAAAGAACAATTCTTACCTTGAGCATGACATTCGTTCACGAACATGTGAGAAATGCACGGCTTCTGCGTGACTAACAATAAATTCGCACGCACGCACGCGATTCGGCCATGCCGTTGTTAGGTATGGTATCTGGACCAACTCTCAACTATATATCATGTCATTTACTTACATCGATCAATGTCACTAGCTGACTTAATTTGTGTCTAAACTTTCATAGATATAAAGATATCTCTTTTTCCCATCTCATCCTCAAACACATACAAATTTACAACTGCAAAGCTAAGAGAACCAGAATCTGTTTGAAATTAAAATCCTAGCCCCAATGGCTAAACATTGCCTTCGTTTACGTATTTCCGGAGAGGAAGTAACAACTTTTGAATTAGTTGTTTCGAAAAGAGGTGTTAACAAGTTCGAAGCGATTACTTACATATGTAGACCTTAAAACCGTTCACATTGGGATATACACACGCATAAGTAAGTAAATACATATATATAGGTATGGTTAGCGGAAGAAATACTTATCTGGAAACTTGAAAAATACTTGGATACCTTTTGAAAAGCTCGAAAATACTCGAAGATCGGCACAAATGTAAAATGTACACTTACAGTTATGTAACAAGTTTGTAATGCCTTCCGGTTTTTAAAAAAGTATACTCAATCTGTAATATCCTTTGCTCGCATCGCTTAAAATTATATTTTCATAGGTCCAAATCTCTTATACATAAAGTGCTTTCGTTTCATTAGAATCATTTACAAAAAATATATACGATTTATGCTACAAAAATAGTAAAATAATAACGGTAATCGCAAAAGAATCGTAAGTACCACGAGCACGAGTATAAATACGATACAGCGATCGATATGTCTTCTATGTAAGTAGATATAGGTACTTGAATCGATTTTGCATCGTGTTACAAGACATGAGAATTCTTCGGATTCATTGATTCCTGTTTAGATAAAAAGGAGAAGCCTTTATCATCTACTACTGTGTACACATCTAAACGTGTTATCCTCCGTCTTATTCTTAATGACAATGAAAGAAATTAGTCAAACAGGTGAATACGTCACGACACTATTCAAGGTAGTATCAAAAAAATTTGACGATCAGTAAAGTTCAGTAAAAATCATTTACAATTGGTAATGCGCATATCCTATCTTATTATGTCGAACGTAATAAAATATATAGCTATGTAATACGTGTACATACACAGCTATTACTCGAAATTACTAAAAAAGGTGTACTTACAGATTTGAGTCGTTTCCTTCTCATTAGTTTCTTCTAAGCATGAATACTCTTTATAATATTTTTTACTTTTGCGCATAGTCATGGTGTAGCCATTATTGAAGCTATTAATAAAACTGGAGACAGATAAAATATAATAACAATTATCTATGATACATACGTAAAGGAGCGTAACATGCAAAACAATGGATGGATACGTGAAAATGTTAACGGTAATAACTTTTTGCGGTGGGCGCTGTTTTGTAACACAGTAATAAAAATAGAATGGAATGAAAGAGGAAACGCTGTGAAATACGCGGTGAATTTTTATGAAAGGAAAGAAGAAAGAAGGAAAGAAAGAAAGAAGAGAGAAAAATGCGTACGGCACGGAGGGCCTAGAACGTTTAATTCCGAAATACTAATGATTGAATCGCGAAATGTTTGAAATCATAGAGGGAAAAGATAGGACGGTGAAGATCGATCGAGCATTCAGGTCGCTATCTTGCGGCGTTTATAAGCATTACGAATGCCGTGGTACGAAATCGAAAAATGGCCGTTCCATCGGTGTTTGACGGGCATATCTACTAGAGCATTGATGAAACATATTTGATATGTTTGATCGGTGGTGAAAATAGTGATCGTAAGAGTAGAAAGAACAGTGTAATAGAAATTCGGATAAAATAAGATTAGGAAGGATCGAAGGACCGCGTTCAAGTGAGAGAAACAGTTAGGAAGGATTGGTGGGGTAGGGTGGGGTGTGGTAGGGTGAGAGTGTGGGAGGGTGAGCGAAGGAAAGAAAAGGAAGGAGGAATACGAAAGGGTGAGGTGAAGACAGAAACTAATAGGAAGGGGAGGAAGTAGTGGTAGAAAGAATCGGGGAAAAGGGGGAAAACGAGGGAAAGAAAAGAGATGGAAACGGGAATCGTGCGGGATCGTGAAATAACATAAAGCACTGGCTGAGAAGAATTCGGATTGTGTAGAAACGTCATCAACGATTACCAAACGACATTGTTAGTGGAAATGAAGTACTAATCATATTTGGATTGGTTGGTGGATCGTGCGCGTTGAATTTAGGAAAGGCTAAATGATAATGCTATAGTACAATGAAAAGTTCTACGCGGCTAGAGTTTTTTTTTTAGGACGAAGGAAGCAAAGCTATATATCTTTTCCTTAGCTGCGCTTCCCCTCTTGGTTTATAATCACTAAGCTCGGCCTTGTTCGGCTCTGTTCGTAATAATAGTTAATCCAAGCTAGAACAGATTAGAAGCTCGAACAAAAATTTTTTTGGCGAAAATTCGCGTTGTTGCGGGTACGAACAGAGAAATTTTGCAAGCGATTCGGGGCAAGGATAGCAGAAGGAACCAAACGTGACACCAGGTGACGGGTCGAACGATTGAACGTGGTTGAACGATTGGTAGAGTAGACGATCGCCCCCTTCATGCCCGATGCACCCTTTGCTCGCGCGTAATCATGGCTGCCTAACACAGGGCGCTCAGTATCGACCAATTTCCTACTGTAATCGTACTATAATATGCTTTAGGTTAAAAACCTAACCTGTCACGACCGTACAGGGTGTGTCGTTTGTCTCACGTTGACAGCTGTAAAGTTCGCTGCGTCGGGTCGAGCTGTTTCGCATTCCACTTACTGCATTACGTCGCGATTCATTTTGATTCTTCTTCCATCTTTCTACCTATTCTTGCTTGCTCGCATCGTTGCTTGTCGCGTATCGGCCAGAGGCTAATACAAGACCGAAGACCTACACCAGCATGCGAATATTCTTTTTAATTTCTAACGAATCTCGTAATAGGGTTCGCTTGCGCATTCTAGGCATCCCGATCACTCTACTACATTGCAGCCAAGGAATGTAGGCGACGAAAGTACGGATCAGAATAATAATATAACTATGATGAGCGAGGATTTGCTGCAACCTGGCCATGTGGTCAAAGAACGCTGGAAAGTCGTGAGTCAATCTATATCTTCTTTTCTAAGTCTCCTTCTTTTTCTTTTGCTTCTCCAAACTACCAATTCCAAAAGTATCTTGTCTATTTTAGTTTACCCAGTAATTTCTTCTCTATGCAGGTCAGGAGAATAGGAGGGGGTGGGTTTGGTGAAATTTATGAAGGGCTAGACTTGATGACCAGAGAGCAAGTTGCATTGAAAGTTGAATCAGCACGTCAATCAAAGCAAGTTCTTAAGATGGAAGTAGCAGTATTGAAAAAACTTCAGGGTATGTTGTAATCTTATAATTATATAGAACTAAATTAGCGTAAAGGCATGATTTATATACCATATATACATATAATACCCAAGGTAAATATCGCTTTTATCTTTGTTAATGAATGCTTGTCATTCCCTATTGCAGGCCGAGAACATGTGTGTAGGTTTATAGGTTGTGGCCGTAATGATCGATTCAATTATGTTGTAATGCAGTTGCAAGGAAAAAATTTAGCCGAGTTACGACGTGCTCAGCCTCGTGGTGCTTTCTCATTATCTACTACTCTCCGTTTAGGACTTCAAATTCTCAAAGCAATTGAAAACATACATCAAGTAGGCTTCCTTCATAGAGACATCAAACCTGTAAGTTTATCTTAATTTGTACAACATTCTCAGAATAGTGTCTAATTTCAAGAAAGTTCTTGCTATTTCTTCCTCGTTGTCCCTATTATCTTTTGAAACCAATTTCCAATTTGTATCGATGTAATGATTTCCATGTTCTTTTTCCATTAGTGTACAATATACACCTATGATCGACCAATGTGTGGGCATCGCATACGCATATTTTCTTCCAATTTCAGTCAGTCACTTTTACCATTCGCACTTTTACCATGCACTTATTTATATCATATCAAAATTTATTATTATTATAAAATTTATGTTCAATCGAGATAAGATACATGTTCATTAATTAAAAGATGATATTGATACTTCACGAAAATGGTATTCGTTATTAATCGCTATGGCAAAAGTTGCAACTCGTTCTGTATAATTAATGTTATCTTTGCAGTCAAACTTTTCAATAGGACGACTTCCGCATACATCGAAGTTAGTTTATATGTTAGACTTTGGTTTGGCTCGTCAATTCACGACGGGTACTGGTGAAGTTAGACCACCTCGTAGCGCGGCAGGATTTAGGGGAACCGTCCGGTACGCATCGGTGAATGCGCACAAAAACAAAGAAATGGGCAGACACGACGATTTGTGGTCATTATTTTATATGTTGGTAGAGTTTGTTAATGGACAACTTCCATGGCGAAAAATAAAGGATAAAGAACAGGTATACCAATGTTACAAGTATTCTTGGCTTAATTGACCGATACGCGTCTTCTTCACCATAAAAAAATGATCTCGCCCAAGCTTTAATGTATCGTTTTTCCTTTTCTCTCTCTCTCTCTCTCTCCGTCTCTAACTTTTTCCCTCCCTCCCTCCTTCCTTCCCTTTCTCCCTTCCGCGCCTCATCCATCTTTCGTTTCTTCGTCTAGGTGGGTCTCATGAAAGAAAAGTACGATCATCGCTTACTTTTAAAACATCTTCCAGCGGATTTCCGTGTTTTTTTGGAATATATTCAGGTATGCGATCTTAATATTCTTTTACATGTTTCAAAAAGCCAGCTATTTTTATTCAATATGGTTATGTGATATATAACACTTAATAGATAATGATAATATTATATCGTCTTCTAATTAATGCATGTGATCGAGCAATGAATGGAATATCCTTTTTAGAGTTTGGGATACGCAGATAAACCAGATTATGCGATGCTGGCAGGTCTATTCGAACGTTGCTTGAAACGTAGAGGAGTGAAAGCTACTGATCCCTATGATTGGGAGAGGCCATTTATATCGAACGAAAGTTTACCGACTACCAGGTCTCTACCTAGTAACTACCAGGTCGCCATGCCTCCAGTACTGACCACAGCTACTACGATCAATCAAGCACCAACCACGCCGAACGTCGATACGAATAATCAAGAAAACGTCGAACCCGATAACAGAAAGGAATTAGACGTAAAGAGATTAAATAGAAACGTTTACTATATATCACTAGCTGCGTATAAATTACGGCGGATATATTTCAGCATATATTTTACAGGCACAAATGGATTATGAAAGTATATGTAGAAGAAATAAACAACGTGGAGTAGAAGGATCTTCGGTGCCGTTTACATCAGCTATCAGCAATCACGGCCGAGATAAAAATTGTAACGCCACAATACCTACAATGGATAACACTCATCAACAAGCTGGGCAACAGGCTCAAGGTTATTATCTTCAAAATAAGATTTCATTTATTAGAAAATATCTTAAGCAAGTGCTTAGCTTGATACAGTCATGTTTGTTCGCGTGTACCTTTACCATTTCATTTCTACAGACTCGCCTAAAAAGAGGCGTGCAGTTTCGATGGCAGCAGAACCACAAACAGGCGTGGTAGACAACGAAGGAGACGCTTTAATGGCATCCGCTCGTTCTGCTTCAGAAGTTCCTCGCAATAAAATTGGAGCTAATGCTGCAGCGCCATTAAGGAAATCCGCAAGTGGCGCAACATTTGCTCGATTACGAGTAACATCTGCGCCCGAGGCAACGCCTGGCGAACCTCCCAGTCCTCGTGTACAAACTGAAGTCGATGCCTCTTATTGTTCCTACGACGTTACCAATCCAAAATACGTTGGCAATCAGAGCCCCGTGTGTATAAAATCGTAAAAGCTATTTACTAAACTCAAACAATATAAAAGATTGTTTGTTTTTAATTCATGTCTATTCCTTTTTGGATGTATATCCTGACAGGTTACGGAACAAAGAGAACCATTGAAAAGAGAACCGCGAAGAAGAACAGATGGACGTCAACAAACAAGAGCTAGTCGCGCCGCAATAAGGGACTGTTCCATAACTCAGTTCGCGCAGATAGATGACGACAATGTATCGGCGTTGCAACAAGTGACTAAAGGTGGTGGTGGCCTGACCCTCGCTTCTCAGTGGAAATCACAATTTGACGATTCTGAAGAGACTGACAACGAATGGAAAGGAGAGAATTTACAGAGTCCCGAGCATAAAGGGACCAACATGCCAATTATGGTTCCGCAGGTAACTGTTTAAAATGATCATGTTATCATAAATTACGTTACAGAATCCAATTTCGATAGTCAAGTTTTTGATTAAGTTTTACATACAAATAAAAAGTTCCCGCGGTCTGTTTTGACACGCATTATTGCGCATAATTAATTTGATCTTATCAAATTTTAATTTATAGTCGACAGTTGGTAGTGATGCTGTGACCATCGCAACTTCAGTACCTGCATCTATCGATGCGAAAACGACAGTGATTCAATCAACCACGTCGATCGCACCGCAACATTCAATAATACCAACTGCCCTCTCACGAATAAGTGAAGATTCTACGAAGCCTGCGGCTCCTCATAGGTGCTTAAATATTGCTGGCATTGAGAAATATCCGGATCTTCAAAGTGCGCTTCCTCGCGCTTGGAGCGTTCCTGCGTTGGCCCCGCATGTTCGCGCGTACCTCGAAGCACCGTTGGTCCGTAACCATTATATACGCCCTTCGATATATGTATGATATATATATATATATATATATATATATATATCATACATATTTGAAGTTTTATAGAGCTACGTATTGTTTTCCAATAACAGGTTCAACAAGCCGCATTCGATGATTTGTTGTACGAGGTTGATATCATGAGAAATATAGCTACACGTTACGACGAACCGAGACAAAGCCCTCCACCACGAAGGGCGAGCGTACCAGCAGTTGCTTTTTCACCACCAAACACAATACCCAGCACACCTGGAGGAGAAGAAGAGGAGGAAGCAGTGGCCGGAAGACTAGAAATTAGAGTAGTTGATGCAACAGGTGGTGCAACCGTTGTACAAACCACCGCGGATAGAGAGCCGTTGCAAAGTAAATATAGAAACGCTTTAATTTACTATATCTTTACCCGACCTCGAAAGTTTTCAAAGATTTTGTTACTATGTTGCCATCGCAGTGCTGTTGTTGTTGTTGCTGGCGGTGATATGTTCTTGTTGTGGCTATTATCGTATCATATCATATGTCGCTATTACCTTCGTGATTTTACATTCATTTAATGCAATTTTATAGGAAAAATGACAAACGGTACAGTAGACAGTTCGGCTATCCTAGATAATCCTAATCCGGAAAGGGAAGAACCATCGATATACGACGATGCTGTTGAAAATCGAGCGCCTATCGATGATACCGTGCACAAGGAGAGCAACACTATCACTGCCTCGACCACTATACCGAACGTAGTATCACTTCGTGAATATAAGGACGATAAAGAAAAGGAGGTCTCTAATAGGACTTATAATACTGTCAGCAAAATTCCAATTCCGCTTAAAAGTCCGAGATGTTCATTATCGGAATCAACACCAGAAACGAATACGCAAAATACCAAAAGCATCATGGGAAATGAAGTAGAAATATCGTCTACACCTTCGGCTACAGCCAGAGAAAAAGACGCTAGTTAGTAAGACTTTTTTTTTTTTTAGCTTACACTGTAATTTTATCTATCTATTTTAATTTTACCTATATTCCCGAACTCACGTGCGTTACATGTTTTAATACTGTACAGATTCGATTGCACAAGTTTTACGATTTCTGTTCTTCCTGTTCTTCACGAGTTTGGTCGTTTTTGTAATTGATGAAGTTTACAGGCTGAGAATTCCTTAAAAACGACAAAGCCATCGTTGATATATATATAATATATATTGCTTTCCTTACAGAATTACAATGTCCCACTTCTACACGAATATCACGCACAATACCCGATAGCCACTCCCTTATCGATTTCAATGTCCTTGAAGTATGTTGTCAAAGTCATCGTTCTGAACAACTTTATTTTATAAATATCACGACTGCCCAGTCTTAGATTTCGAGTTATACACGCAAGTATGTTTGGTATTACATATGTCGCGTAAAACTGGTTTTTAATATATCGTATAGACCTTTTTCAATATCTTCATAGCAATATATAAGCAATGGGAAGAAATAATAAAAATTTCAGTCACTGAATTCCAAATGAAAAAAGGAATAGGTAGGATTAGGCTATTGAGAAGTGGTGGCGAGCCGCGTGGAGCAGTATAAATGGGCGATTTAAATTCAATAACGTTAGAAAAAAGAGAAAATACTCGGTCTCCCAGGGATAAGTACTACATGTATTCTATCAGCAAATTTGTCAGGAACTTATTTGTTACAAGCGTACCCGGTCACCATGAAAGACATATATCGGCTGTATAACCGAGCAGTAACAATACCAATTATAGTGTAGCTACAGCAACACAATTATAATTGGGACACACGCGCGCATATGCACGCAATAATTATAATATCTAATATACAGTCCTGTATAAAATATAGAAAGAAAGTACATACAAATATAATACCAAACATAGTTTTTTGTATAACTCGAAAACTAAAACGAGAGCACCCATTATATTTACATATATACGAAGAAGTTGTTCAGAATGATGATCTTGACAATATGTTAAAAAAAAGAGGTATCGAAATCGGCGAGGAGTGTATATATATATATATATATATATATATGCTGAAGTTTTAATATATATATGTCGGAGATGAAAGGACATCGGAGCCTTCCCTTTGGAACTTTGGGAAAATCCCTTAACACCGTAATCTAGATTCTATCATAGGCGTAATTAAACAATTGTCGTCATTCGATTCGATTGTATTCGTTCGAGATTTGTGATAATGAGCTTGGGCTCGAGACGACAACCATTCGCCGAACGTAGCCACGGTCACGGGATGAACGCTTTGTCTGGCAGAGGTATGGAGTAATTCTATAGCTCTCCTTAAAAAGGAAATAGTTGTGACACTCGACAGTAAACATTGCAACGGTCACTGTCCCGTAGTTCGCCACATGCAGACCCTATTCTTCGAATAAGATGATTGCCAGATGTCGATGCGTTTCCACGGTACACGTGCAGCTTTCCCTCGAGGGCGGCTAGCATCTTTTTCTAACCACCAACATGGAAATTGACCAATTAACAGCAACGTCAGTTTCCCTCACTTTCTGAAGTCCTTAGACGCACCCCATCATAGTTTTCCTCTGCAGCATCATCGCGACGGAAAGTCATTCTCTCGTGAGGTCGTATTACGCTCGGTGGATATTTCATGTTTTAACAAAGAGTTAGTTTAGTTATACTTCCACCGTAGCCAAGCAAATCGAGTACGATTTGAGCTTTGAAAGAAAGTGCATCCTGTTATCCCGTTGACCGCGGATTCGTTATTGAGCCTAGGATCATTGTCATTAGCTTCCCGAGTATCTAAGTACCACGGTTACTTGTCAAGTTCTGTAATAATCGCATTTGCACTAGTCAATGTCGTCTCTATTGCATAACGACAATGTGTAATCTAAATGAAGATTCGTTTCACGGCCCCCTAACCCTAATTCTAATGTAAACTCGACATATATATTAAACACACACATATATTAAAACTTCAGCAAACAATCAATTCAGAAAGATTACAATGAGGAAGAGTACGTTATAAGGAAAAATATTTATAATCGTTTGTTTGGAAAATTATAGTTTAAATTGTTTAGTTCCACTTTCTTCGTTTGCCTTTCTTCTACCTGTAAAGGTGCCCAGCCACAGAGATGCCACAGAGATGCCACACAGTACTATTATCGTTTGAAAATTGTACATCTTTCCTTCGACTATTACTTATTCTTTTTTTTATTACGTCAGCAATGCGCTCATGTGTGTGCGTATATATGTATGTGCACACATCCGTTGTTCGATAAATTATATATTGAAGATTCTAAGAACATGTACTATTAAATCAAAAGGTTTTCAATTCTTAAGTAATTGGAAGAAGGGAAGGGAGGGGAAGGAAATGGAAAGTTGTATTTTTCGTATTTTATTTTAGCAATTTATAACGATTAGGATTGGTTATAGCTTCTTAGCGATACTAATAGTAATAAATTTTAGCTGTCAAGGGCAAACGCTTGACAGTGGAGGTATTGCGACGCTGCTTGGCATTGCCCGATGAACCATCGATCTTTTCACCTTTAACGTCGGCTAATTCGACAGAAGATGAAAATTTAACTGGATGTACTCCTGCGTTACGTCGCCGAAGGCAAAGCGAAAAATATGTGACCGATGCCAGCCAATTGAATCTTCGATTTCAAAGACCGCAACGCAGAATCAGGTCCCATTCTGAAGTATTATCCAAGTTTTCTCCTAGAGGAGTACCTTCGCATCTCTTAGGAGAGACGACTAAACGTACCGATGAGAGTAGCGACAATGACTCTGATAATAGTGGTCCACCGAATGCTCAACCTCCGCCACCTCCTACATCTCTGCCTCCTCATATTGCAGAAAATAATGCTAGGTATTTATATGACTGTGGTGTATATATATATATATGTGTGTGTGTGTGTATATATGTATATATATATGTGTATATATATATATATATATACATATATATATATATACATAACATAGTTTGGCTATACGTGTGAATTGTTGAATGTTAATTCATTTAAATTACAGATGTCGCAGATTTCGACCTATATCAGATGGGACAATAACCAGCAAAGAATGGTGAGATACAGTATCATCTGCAGAGGCGAATTCAAGTATTTGTTTGTATCAACGATCGGCAGAAACCTTGCGATCTGCTCGTTCGAATGTCTGGAATCTTTCTTTCCGTATGAGAGAAAGCAAGAAAGTAATATTAATTTCACGATGATTTGATTCAAAGTGTCGCATAAAAGTTGTTAATTTTTCCGTGAAGGGAAGACATAAGAAATCGTATCACGTGAGAAACCATTGCTTTCTTAGGTAAAGCAATTTTGATTAAAACGCTAAACGTTAAAACGAAATGAATATGACTCGAAGAAATGCTATGAAATGTTTCGAGTTCCCCGCGTCAAATGAGTTAGAAATTCTTTTAGATCAAGTTGCAGATGCAGTTGTGTATTTCATTCAGCTGTAAGACCCTGTTGCAAAAATCATATGAATTGGTGGTGCTTCAAAGAATGTACTTCCTAGTCTACAAAGGTATGTGACGACGGGATAAAGTTCATTAAATATTTATCAGGTACATACGTTAACAAAGACACAACTACAGTTCGAAACGAATTATTCCTTCAAAACAAAAAAAAAAAACAAAAAAACAAAAGAAAAAGAAAAAAGAAGAAGAAGAAGAAGAAAGAAGAAAAAGAAAGAAAAAGAAAAAAAGAAAGGCATATCTCCTTCTCCTTTTTCTCTAGTCGTCGTCGTCGTCGTCGACGTCGCCACCACCGCCACCACCACCGCCACCGCCACCGCCACCGTCACCGCCACCGCCACCGCCACCGCCACCGTCACCGCCACCGCCGCCACCACCGCCACCGCCATCGCCATCGCCACCGCCACCGCCACCGCCACCGCCACCGCCACCGCCACCGCCACCGCAACCGCCATCGCCATCGCCATCGCCATCGCCATCGCCATCGCCATCGTCATCGCCATCGCCATCGCCATCGCCATGGCCACCGTCACCGTTCCTGCCCGCTACCATTCACTGTTCTCTTATTCTTATCCTTTCCTTTCTTGTCCCCCCTCCCCCCCTTCCTTGTCCTAATCGTCTTCCCATTTTTTACGCACCCCTGCTTTACGCAAAATTCTTTCTACAAAATACTCATTTTCTAAATATTGCAATCCCGTTATCTGCACTTTATAGGAAATTGCATTGCAAAATTTTAGTTGTTCACCGATGTAAGAAGAGACTGTACAACGTTATTCTTATTGATTATGCATTTAGTGAACAGAGAAATTCGAATATAAGGGCAAATTGTAGGAAATAACCTTTACTAATTGAACAAAACTTTCCGTGATAGTTTTCTTACAAAACTAATGTACGATGGATCACGATATAGATGGTCAAAATCGATACTGGATATACAAAACGACGCTAACTGTTGTACCGTATTTATTTTAAATACATAGTAGTTTTAAACGAATTTTCGCGAGTTATCAAGGTAACCGGTACTCTTTGAAAAACCACCATTACGCAACTAATAAAAGATAACAAGAAAGGATCGTTAACGTTAAAATAACAGTTATATCCTCGAGCAAATGTATATCTCGTCCGAATTATCGTTTTATGGATGTGTAACGTATTAGCTAACTGCTTGTATTAAGGCTGCCACGAAAGATAGATGAATTCAATTACGAGATCACGATTAATCACTTGTCAATATAAGCAAGCCTTCTTCGATTGGTTGACAAATTTTTCGTCATCAAGATTTAAGCGATGAAAAAACTGTATTAATAAATAAGTACTCGAAGAGAATGTTATAGTTAGATTACATATAATCACGCGTATTTGTCTTGCACTTCCCGATAACGCGATTTTTCCAAACACTTACAAATCCGCAATCGAAACAAACATAGTGATGCATAAAACTAGTCAAGTAGAATCCTTTAGTATTCTATTAATGAAACCAAATTTGCGCATAGAGTTATAAATATTGTACTTGTACAAAATAGTTTAGGATTTATTTTGTGCAATGATCGAAATAACGTTAAAGATACGATGAGATAGCTTTAAGTTAATGTCACGAGAATAATTTCGCAATATGAAAACAAGTGTGCAGTATGCGCGAGCAAAAACTACGGGATTATCGTAGACGAAATGAGGAACGGAGTGATACGCGAGTCTATCGAGTGCATATTAATCTGTGTACGTATACACACGAATATGTATATCGTCATACTACACTTGTTCGTGCACTCGCGTTTCCAAACTTCATCTCTCAACTCATCCAAAATTTTTTGTGCGAACGTACGTAACTTTACAATGGAAAAGTGCCAGCGACGTTGAATATACTGTGTGTAAATCGGTAATGAATCTGTAATTGAAGATAAAGTGTACGTTTGAATGTAAACAAATACGCATAATACAGCTCATTGGATGTATCTCTATAATCTAGTATATTTGAATGTATCTCTAATCTATAATAGAAAAGTATCGTAAGTTACTTATACCATTCACTTTGAAAGTTCGCACTCTGTTAAAAATCAAGAAACAGTGTGCGTTTTGTTTTCGAAACTACATAGAACTTGTCATTGATGCATCGTTTGAGCGAATACGAAATATTTTATTGAAAATTAAGGAACCGTAAGACGTATTGAAAAGTTACAAATTCCGCGCGTAAATATTGCACACATCTATTCTGTATGAAAACATACATATTTTCCATAAATGTCAAATCAAGTTCATTAATTTACTTTGAAACTTTTAATAGATTACAGCGAGAAATAAATGACTTATAAAACTACCAATGCATATATATGTATATGTGCGTAATTATGTTTTAAGGACTATCGCGTGGAATCACAAGGGATATGTTTACTCAACGATAATTGAAAACAGACAGATAATCTCGTGCAATATAAGTACAAATGAAATGAAAAACTACCAAATTTTTATTTTTAGTGATTGATAACTATATTTTTTTTTTAATATCACAGTTAATATCGAAGTTTAATCCACGAAAAATGTTAAATATATTAAATAATAAATAACTGACGTACACTGACGACATGAAAACTCTAAAATCAGTTTCATTACATCATCATTCATTACATCGTATTGACTGTGTCTCCATCGTCTCCGTCGTCGTAAGTGCGTACGTACTGGCTTATTCTCACTTATTAACCTACAATCATACATTTTGCACCAATATGTTGTCATATTTGTTTTCCCGCTTTCCCATACCGTTAACCATTTTCTATTCATTTAATCGTTAAAAGATATCAATGAGTATCAGTCTACGCCGCGTCATTAATAATATGTCCTCTTTAAAGTTTACAAAAAATTATAGTTTGATACTTTAGAATTTAGAATCTCGTCACGTCTGATAGCATCAATATCATAGTGTTGTAACAAGTAAATATTTTACGTAAACATTTACAGCAATTTGTGCAAGTGCGACAAGGTCGTTTATTTAAACGTTGTTAAACGTTCGATATCAGAAAGTCAAGTCGATCGACTTATATACATACATGACCTATGCGTATAAAACTTAGCAAGTATACATATGTCAGGCAGGAACGTATAATATAACCTCTTTTCTCGAAGCTGTAAAAGGTAAGAAAACTAAAAGCAAAATATCGAAATACAATAATCCACACCGTGTATCAATATGACCATTTCATTAAAATCATTATCACAACACCGTGTATCAATATGACCATTGCATTAAAATCATTATCACAAATTTCATTATGACAGCCAACGAGATAAATTATAAATATAAAAGAATGGCAAAATGTATATTCAACGTGTGTTTTTATTACAGATGATGTTTTTTATTAATAGACTTTCCTTTACTCAAAAATTGCTATCTATCCCTATTGCTGTTATTGGATATTATTTAGAAGGGTTTATATCCTGCCGTTATACACCTCCAACTGCACCAGTAATAGAGCAACGCGAAGAAAGATTATTAGCTAATATGAATTCTATGTCTGATGAAAAAAGTCATTCTCCGTTGGAAATTAATCTTCCACCCTCCTTGTCTGTATAATTATTTATATAATTTAAGTATGTATTAGGAAAGAATGTAATGCATAACATAATTTTATTCCAATGATTAGAACATAATAGTCAAAATACAATTGTATCATATACAGAGAATAAGTATGTATTTTTTATGCTACTACTCCAAACTTGTATATAACAGTATGACGATAAAGCTGTCCAGGTTCAAGTATGCTGTTTGGAAAATTTTTCTGTAAGTAATAAAGCAAAGATATTAACTTGAAATGATATATCAAAGTGTAGATTTAGTTTGTTTACCATTTTTTAGTCATTTATAACTGAAAAATATCATTTGGCCTTAAACCTTAATTCTCACACTTACTTGATTGACTGCATCCGGATAATTTTGTGTTTCTAAACAGAATGCACCATGTTTGAAGTATGTGGTTCCGTTTTTCCCCCTAATACCCGGGGTCTGGCGTTCGGGTAAAAAGTTGGCTGTATAAAATTGCACTCCAGGCTGATTCGAAAAAACTTGTAAATATCTTCCAGAAGTAGGATGTAAAACTTTGGCAACGAGGTTTCTTTCGTTTGCGGTATCGTTTACTCTTAAACAAAAATTATAATCGTATCCACCACCTGGTACTTTGTCAATGACATCTCCGAGTATGGTTGAGTTTCTCAAGTCCATCACGGTACCGAGGACCGATCGTATTTCTCCAGTAGGAATACTTTCTGTGTCGGTGACTGTCCAATGATCCGCATTTAAAGTAAACTGATGTTTGTATAGTTCGCTTGCGTTACCATTCTGAAATGTATCCAATTAAAGCTAATTACAATGAAAATCAGAATATACGAAAAGAAACAAATCTTGTCATCGGAGGCATAAAACATGATAAATTTCTAAACTGATTGATTTACGAACATGACCAGCTAGATTGAAGTAACTATGATTAGTCAAGTTAATAGGAGTAGCTTTGGTGACGAAAACTTTCATCTCGATGCGTAACTCTCCATCGATGGTTAATTGAAAAGTGACCGAAGCTATTGCATCTCCAGGATAACCTTCGTCACCGTCCTCGCTTAGCAAAGAAAGTACAAGCTGGTTATACTGAATAGCGGCATTCCATATTTTCGAACTCCATCCTTTAAAGCCACCGTGAAGACTATTTTGTCCTGCATTCTTAGATACATGATACTTTCTCCCGTTCAATGTGAATTCTCCATTTTTTATACGGTTCGCGACTCTTCCTATCGTCGCACCAAAATACGGTTTATAAACCGTGGACAAGTAATCTACAAAAGAAATCGCTCGAAAGGAAAAAGAAAAGAATGAAAGAGTGAACAAATATGTATGTATATTATTTGAAATCAAAGGTTAATATTAAAATCCATTACGCGAATGAATCAAATATGTATACAAACGCAAAAAATTGCCCTATACCTTCTACTTTATCGAAACCTAAAACGACGTCTGCTATTCTTCCATCTTTGTCTGGAGTTCTAATAGATGTTATTGTTGCGCCGTACGTTACGATGTCCACCTCCTGACCCGCGTTATTTTTTAAAGTGTACTTCTCAATGCTTTGACCATCGACAGATCCCCATTTTGTACAAGATATTAATTGTTCACCATTCGAATCCATAATCGATCTAATCGGTACGGAAATTATGTGTACGAAACATCGATTGCAATATTTATATTTATATAATGCACGCACGCACGCACGCACGGAGGCTAAAGTTCGTCTTAATGGAAATAAAATTATTGCCATTTTTTGTTTTCTATCAGTGATAATTCTAATCATTCTCCGATTTCAATATTTATTTAAATTACCATAGAAAAGAACATTGCCAAGGCATAAACCGCCCACTCTACTATACGATAAGCTCCGATGGGAACAATTGTTATTGATATTAGTTAATAACAATTGTTCTTATCAGATCATAAACAAATTGCGTTTGTTACGTAAAAACCGAAGACATAAATAGACCGAAAGAAGACAGGAGAAACAAAATTGTAAAGCTAATTCCGACGTCCGGATGCTATTCTAAAATCGTGGAAATCATAATAGATTAGAGATCTCTCAATCTGTAATTAGTTTATTAAAATATTGTTACTTGTTTCAAAATAACTTAATTAAAATAATTCATTCATTCAAGTTCGTGTTTCTTTCTGTATTCTTTCTAGATCATTCGTTAATTATTCAAGTTTGCTTAATCCAAAACTCATAAACAGTGGCAGAGTACTTTAGCACTCCACGGGCAACGATCCAGTCTGAAATTCCTCAAGTCTCTGAACGGCCACGCAACACTATTTGATAGCTTTCAATGCTCAGAATCCGAAAACACAACTCTTAACTTTAGGAATTCAGTGAACGTTTTTAGAGTATTTGACAGCTTGCTTTGACGCTAAGCTGCGACGAAGCAGTAAACGTAAACAAAATTTTGATTACCGCGACTGCAACCGTTTACATCTACTGCCATGTCTCGTTGGACAAGCTATATACATATGTACTACCTGGTATTACATATACATACAAACGTACATATATACATATATGTATAGTTAACGCACGCTCTTTAAAAAGAGAATGCGATTCAACATTATACAAATTATTTATAGTTTTTATATTCTTATCCTTAAAGTTAAAGGTAATGGTGATCTTACATAAATAACAAACAAGCTGTTATTGCCACACAACGAGAAAATTGCATGATGACAGCAGTATGGCAGCACTGTAACCAACTTATTCAACAAAGCACTAAAAATCTCTCTCTAAATGTCTCTCGTCACGATGTTCATATAAGTACACGTCGCGCGTACCTCCTATCTTTTTGTCATTGGATGATTATATTTTCTTTCATTGAGATTAAAAACAATTAAGATAAAATAAATGATCATATATTTACCTCTCAACTGGAACATACATACGTAACTTATATGATTCTGAAAGAAAAGAAAGAAAAGAAAGAAAAAAGAATCAGAAAAAGAATTTATCTAATCTGTTTTGATTATGTGGTAAACCCGACCGATCGTAGTATATCTGCGATATCTTAACGTAAGAATTTTCTCTATCTACATGTTAAGATTCTAAAATCTTTTTAGTAAATAATTTCAATTTCCTTCGAGTATTCTCATTGCATTCGTCATATTCGTCGAAACGGGGAAATAAAAACGAAATTTTTCGGATAGCCTAGTAGCCTGGACGGAACAAAATTTACGTGTCCTCTCGATATATCGAGTAACTTAATAGTGTGTTGTTATCATCGTTTGTTTTCGATGGCCTCATCAAAAATAAATTGTTATTCGAGATAACATGTATTTTGCTTTCTACATATTGAAGTTGCAATTACAGGACAAAATAGCGAAACGAGATAGAAAGGAGTTTTGTTCAAAAAAAGTTCACTTTTGAACTGAATTATGATATATATATATATATATATATCATATATTCAGTATATATATGATATATATATATATCATAATTATATATAAGTAATTATATATAAGTATATATATATATATATATATATATATATATGATATATATATATATATACATATCAACATTTAAATGTATTTACATGTACGTACATATATGTTGTTGCAACAGTTTGACGAACGAATTTGCTTAGATATACACAGATAGAGTTCGTTTTTGTTTCGACTTTTTTTCTTTGTGTTTCATGTGATAAATACATATGCATGTATAACAGAAACACTAATATATACCTTTTGGCTGTATACGATGCAGCGTGCTGACAATAACGTTTCGAAATTTCGAAATTATATTAATTCAAAAACAGAAGAGCGGAACGGAGGTTCTTGCCAAATTTCGTCCAAGCTTACTTGCGCTGACAACTGATGATTATTTCTGTTTCTCGTAGTGTTCACAGTTTTGGACCCTGTACTCGAATTCTTCGTATTATTTCACCAACAAGTCGGAATTGTTCCTCAAGACAAAATAAAATGTTACAGCTGAGTTCATAGAAAGCAAATTCAGCTTAGGCACGAATGGTGTAAACAAGCGCTCTTATATATATAATACTTCCTCTGTGGATAATGAAATTGTACATCGCAGTGGCGCTACCATCGTTCAAACGTAAAAGAGAAGTAGGAACGTAGGAGAAATCTAGATACTATTGGTCATCTATAATGCGTATATTACGCGTCGAAGCTTTTTCCTTGAATTGTGTCGCATATTTGTGTCAATTTGTGCACGAGTTGGAGTTATATGCGCGAACGAGTTATTTGTTCTTTGTTTTGTAAATGTGTTCTAGTGTATTTGAAACAAGAGTCACGTAAAAAGAATAAATACGTGAACAGAGTACGCCTGTTTGTTTGTAGCCGATTTGTGAACGTCTATAAAATTGTAAATCTTCTTTTATATAGTTTTATATACAATAGGAATAAACATATTTTTACATTGTCAGTGTAATCATTGTCGATTACGATTTTTTTCAAATATTAATAAAATATAAGTAAATCGAGTCGATCGATCATCGTCCCAGGTTTTGTACGTGGCAGTGTAAGCGAGACGGAGATTCAACCAATCATCGAAATCGAAATCAAAGGAAAAGCAGTGTTGGAAGCGGCAGAGAATTTCTACCAACACAGTACCTAGAATTTTGTTTTTCTTAAACGCACATCTCTCTCTTTTTCTACCTTTGCCCCCTCCTGTTTTCCCTCCCCCTTGTTTTAATGGTACCCGTGCCCCGTATCTGATAGCGTGCCACGATTAGTTCTAACATCAGTTTCGTTCTACGTTCATGAAACATTAAACACCAAGTGCTAAATAGCTAAGTGTCAACGTTCAAGCAGAATTAAGCCGTTAAAAAAGACGTGCGTAGAAGTAGTGGGAGTTGACCATTTATGCAAGATTTATCGACGCTGCAAATTTTTCGAGTAACAACAATCGATAAGATGGGTCTGGGAAACAAGGTGTGTATATAATATCTACAATTCTAACAATTATGCTTGTGCCAACATGTGATTTTTAGTGTTCTCTTTGCTGTTGTTTTACACAATGTTCGAATTCGATGCTATAAAGGTCTAGATAACCTTTACATATAGGCAAAACCAACATTTCATACAATTACAAACTCTTTTTCCCTTTCACAAACCTTTTTTATCGCGGCAAATTTTTTCACGTATCCATTGCATCAGCATTTGTCGAAATTCAATGACACGCAGGACCGGTTTTATCTTTATCGTAGACTGTAGATAAATATAATCGCAGCACTGTGAATACATTATGCACGTCGAGATGTATGTAGTTAATAATTGAATTTTTCAATAAATGTATAACGAATAGGGAAACTATAGGAACTAACTAGGAAAACTTGAGATAAAATACGAAACTTTAAGAAGCAAAACGGTGACATTATGTATTTTAGACTGTTGATTGTAGACATATCAGCGATGTATCATTAAGGAGGTAAAACAGGTATTTAATCGATTTTGTAAGCGACTAAATAACTCGTAGACATCGTGCTTTTTTTTTTATCGATCATGTCCATATATCGTCATTGAATTGAAAACGGTGATTATTATAGTACAGATTTCGTATGTAAGCATCTTGTCGAATAATTATATAGCTGTTCGCAGTATAGATGCGGGTATGTAATAAGTCTAGCGTAGTGAACGTTTCTTTACGAGGTGATGGCTGTGACGGTCGTGAAGCGAGTGAGGAACGTTATGTCGAATTCTGGCGGTTGGTGTTACCAACGGGAAATAACATTTTAGCAATCGTTCATCATTGTGATCGCTCGATCTATCGATAAAGACGGGATGACTGTGATACGTTCTAATTATTTGTTGTCAATGCGTTTTATTATAAAGGTGCTTGAAATTATCTTCGAGAAGAAGGGGCTGAGAAGATTATCGTGATTGACCGTATTTAAAGAAAGAGATGGAAATACATGTGACAATTTGTTTCCGTAGATAAAGAAACGTGCATTCGAATTTAGTATTCGGCCTTCTACTATTTTCTTTCTCCTTTTTTCTTCCACATTTTTCTTCTCTGCCTTATAATACAACAGCTGGTCAGCTATGTCGTAACATGATACGATCGTTCAAGTTAAATGGGATGGATTACTAATCATTTCTGTTCGACACATTGCATTGGGTGATTCGCGCATTTCGAAGCGTTTTAGAATATTAAATTTGATCCCTAAATCTAGTACGATTGTCTACTATCGCTTATCTAGTATCACTATCAGGGTCACTGTGGTGCTTCTAACGAACAATAATTCCTTTTATCTTGAACTTTAACAGCTCACTGATTGCGTTCAATGATTATATAATCGAAAGGTGCTAATTGTAAGAAAAGTTTCCGAAAGCAGTTCTATCTGACGATTAAGCCGATTAAATTTACATCGATACGAGACACGATGCTGGCAACGATCATAACTATCATAACTACTACGTTATCATTATATTATTATAGTCGAGTATATTTTTTATTTGTAAAGAGAAATGAGAATAAAGGTATGTGTAGATGGCAAGATCGCAAACGACAGATAACTGTAACGTAGTAATAAACTTGTATTTAATTTCGTTAAGCTGAGACTTTTCGCGAAGTTTAACGTGTTTCTAAAATTGGTCGTGCTATTTGTCCCCTGTCTTACTACGCGCACGAAATGATCAAATATTTCCGCATAGATAGGTATTTCCGTTATTCATACACGCGTACACTTGTTTGTTTAACATGAAAAAAAGATTAATTGGGGAAATTACAATGAGTTGTCTATCTGTAGACCTGATATCGAATGTAATTTTTACTATGCTAACAATGAATAATTATTTAAAATACGAAGCAAGCCGATTCAGATGGAAAGTTGGAAAGTGAAATTGAAACGTTTGTTGTAACAATTGCTCGCTCGGTAAAATTTATCATGCCGCATGGCGCCGTTTCTCGTCCCGTCCACCGATCAACTCGTGAAACAAGCTATTTAACACCATCGAATAACCCGTCTGCCGATATATGTACATTGTACGTATACATGAAAAGATGAAACGGTCGCGTAAAATATAGTATCTGTTTATCGATCCTGTTTCTTTTCCGCCTCGCGTGTTTAATACCAGATGTATGTATCTCGTATGTTGTGTCGGTCGCAGTGCAGCAGGAAGAAATGACCGCGTAGCAAGTACATAAGTACATACTCGCACGTAGGACGAAATATCGATCGTTATTTTCGCGCAAGTCTCGCAACGACCTGCACACCGTCGGTGATGGCAGTAATGATGCGATACACTTGCTCGATGCGTTTGCACATCCAGTTTTGTATCGCGACAATAGGAACGGATCCACCTGTTTCAGAATCGTGTCGCGCCTGCTGTATCCCATCGAAACGGCGCGTTTCACGAATTTAGATCTTCGAGGGGCGTGTTCCACCTTGGAAGGAGAACAACGGGAGAAAAAAGAAAAAGGACGATCCTTGTTGTGGGTACGGTGCAGTGAACGTACGAGAAGAAACGACGTTAGAACGATTAGTAGATTCGTTCGGTCTTTGATTTTCATATTTAATGGCTAACGTTCGGTCGATCATACCAGAGCATTTATTCAAGGATAAACGAGATAAAGCGTAAAACAGGGGAACAGAGTTCCCCTAAACGTATGTTTACGTAAAATGTACATTTTACGTAGTAGGTGTATCGTTAATTGGTCAGTCCGCCGTGAAATGCTATTTATTAGACGTATTTCGAAATCGTTATTGTTAAGCATTCGTTGCATCGACTATAGACGATGATTCAGCTTTGTTCTGTCTCTTTTATATCAGATGTCCGAAGAGAATCCAGAGATGCGGGAAATGGCAGCGCGCATATGCCGCGATTACCTCCACGGAGTTTGGAAACACGTTACCGCGGAGAACATGACATTGAAACGTATCAGGTTAGTATTGACGTTGAATATATTACATTTCACAGTATTCCACAGTATCACTTTCGACGACCGATGATACTCTTTCAATTCGCGTTTACTTTTCATTTCGCATTCTTCGATATCGACTTCTTAGTTCTCTGGTGTTTGCACGATTTCCTCTTGTAATCTACTCGCATGTACGATTCAAAGGGGAAAATCTGAGACAAAGGGGAGACTCTGACCGATCGTAAAGTAAAGCGTCAAGCAGATAATACGCTGTGCCGCAATCGTAAGCCAGACGAAACGTCGATCAACCGTTTCTCAAATCGAAACTGTGTTGCAGTTGCATATGTAGAATATGCATCTTTCCACAACACTACATAAGTATTACGCACAATATGTATATTGTATATTCGTGTTCGTTTCACAATACCAATAAATACGTGTATACATACACGTAATATAAATATACATATTGAAATATACATATTACGTGATAGTGTGCCAGTAACCTGTATTGTATGTGCTTGTGAGAAAATGTGTTGATCAGTGGTAAGAATGATTGGCGAAGGATGCGCATGATACGAATATTCTAAATACGAGGATATTATTCGATATTTTACAGCGGCGGATTAAGCAATTGGTTGTACAATGTCCAGTTACCCGATGGAACTGTTCCGATTCGAGGCGAACCACGACAAGTCTTATTGCGACTGTACGGTCAGATACACGGGGAAAGAGCTTTGGAAGGGCTGATCACCGAATCGGTCATATTCACGTTACTGTCGGAAAGACGACTCGGACCCAAGTTACACGGTATATTTCCCGGTGGTCGAATAGAAGAATACATACCGGCGAGACCGTTGCTTACCGATGAATTGGCGGATCCGATTTTAAGTTGCATGATTGCCGAAAAAATGGCCCAGATACATAGCATGCAGGTTCCGATAAGCAAAGAACCAACTTGGCTTTGGGATACTATGACCAAATGGTTGGACACGACCACCGACATATTAGAAAATATCGAGGACGTCGATGCTCGACATTTGAAAAACGTCAACGCGATACGAGCGATCGACCTAGATCACGAGATCAAGTGGTTCAGGTGAGGAAACGGGGGAAAGGAGAGGCTGCAGAATCGACGAAACGTAGTAGCAATTTAGTACACTGTAGTTTGTATTAACGGTAAGGAACCTATTTTTCAGATCTCTCGCAACCCGACATAAATATCCAGTTGTTTTTTGTCACAACGATATGCAAGAGGGTAATATATTGCTACGGCAAAATACACGGAAACCAGAACTAGTTCTTATCGACTTTGAATATTGCTCTTATAATTATCGAGCATTCGACATAGCAAATCATTTCGTGGAATGGCAGTACGATTATACAGCAGCGGAATATCCTTTCTTTCATGAACGCGCAGCATCTGGTCCTACAAAAGAGCAAAAGGTAAATGTTGGAGTATTTCATCTTTCGAAACATTTACAAAGAAAGAATCATGGTAAGATCGTCGCGTTTTCTTATCCTTCGTTCCGTCGTTCAACTTGTCTTGCGCCCTCATGGAGACGAACAAACGAATTACATACATACAAAATCCCCCCAGGGATCCCCTGTTACCGTTACCCCGCACTTGTTACATGATTACACAATTTTACTCCATCGGTCGATACATTTTTTAATCGGTTACATATACATACATATATCGATAGCGATACCTTGCAACTGCGTCCATTTGAACGATGACACATACATACTTAACGCATTTCAAAAAACAAACAGAAACCGAGAAATGTATTCGTTCGAAATTCTACGTCGACTTTGAACAATGATCGAATCAAATCGTAAAATATTCGTATGCATTGCGAAAGAAAGGATCGGTTCCATTTATAATTTTATAATTTTTTCCTCGCACCGTCGACAAATAACTAGAGTGAAAATAGAAGGCAATCGTGTTTTGTCAACCAAAATTGAGATTAACATAGACAAATAAAATTCCCTTTGTCCCATATTTGACTTCGCCGCCGTCGCTGTAATTTTCACCGTTACCGTCAAAGTCGCTACCACTGCCACTGCCACTGCCACTGCCACTGCCACTGCCACTGCCACTGCCACTGCCACTGCCACTGCCACTGCCACTGCCACTGCCACTGCCACTGCCACTGCCCACTGCCACTGCCCACTGCCACTGCCACTGCCACTGCCACTGCCACTGCCACTGCCCACTGCCACTGCCACTGCCACTGCCACTGCCACTGCTCACTGCTCACTGCTCACTGCTCACTGCTCACTGCCCACTGCCCACTGCCCACTGCCCACTGCCCACTGCCCACTGCCCACTGCCCACTGCCCACTGCCACTGCCACTGCCACTGCCACTGCCACTGCCACTGCCACTGCCACCGCCACCGCCACCGCCACCGCCACCGCCACCGCCACCGCCACCGCCACCGCCACTGCCCACCGCCACTGCCCACCGCCACTGCCCACTGCCACTGCCACTGCCACTGCCACTGCCCACTGCCCACTGCCCACTGCCCACTGCCCACTGCCCACTGCCCACTGCCACTGCCACTGCCACTGCCACTGCCACTGCCACTGCCACTGCAACTGCCACTGCCACTGCCACTGCCATTGCAACTGCCACTGCCACTGCCCACTGCCACCGCCACCGCCACCGCCACTGCCCACTGCCACTGCCACTGCCACTGCCACTGCCACTGCCACTGCAACTGCCACTGCCACTGCCACTGCCCACTGCCCACTGCCCACTGCCACTGCAACTGCCACTGCCACTATCACCATTGTTGTCGCCGCTGTCGCCGTCGTTCCACCCAATTCCCTTATTAACTTGTTTCTTCTTCTCTATCTTTTCCCCGCTTTTCCTTCATTATCTTTGAGGTTGACAAATTAAAAGCGCAAGACCAAGTTCGATCGTATGCGATGCATACGTATACCTATATCTACTCGGTCAAGCGAGTTCAAGAGTTATCGAGAGCAGATCGAGGAGCTGGTTGGCGTGTGTTGCGTGTGTATATATTAGTTTCACAGGACCACGATTCGGTGAGACAAGGCTGATGCCTGCCTGATCGGCTAATCGGAAATCGGAATAACGGGGATGGCAATATCGATCTGTGCCACTGCTATGCTATGGATCCCGTCTCGCACAGTACGTTGTGGAACCAGAACGACCGGTGCCATCACCCACCTTTGCAACATCAGTCCCGTACCTGCGCATCTACGACTCTAGAGTACTTCTACACGCACTCTCGATAGTCGATCCATAATCTACATTACTCGATAAATGTACAGTGTCTTATGGGTGGTAAAATCGCGTTATTTCCAATTAAGACACTTCTCTCACCGCATTTAAATATCCGTCTACCGTATTCAATTAGAGTGTCCCTATGAACGCATGTTTATTCCGATTGCAATTGACTCGATTTCTCAAACCGTTTAAATCTACGTACCACTTTCGAGCTACTTTTCACTGTAGATGTCTTCTCTTTACAGAAAAGCTTTTAAACTTTATCCTGTATTTCGGACATACATACATATATAAATGTATATATGTATACATATTTACATACGTATAGGTATATTTTTGGCTCGCGTATGTATATATGTCTATATATACATATATGTATACCACCTTCTATCTGTTCAAATTCATCTTTCAATTACTTTCGATAAACGATCGTATTGTACGTTTAGCAATTTTATATTCTTTGACAGCTCAACTTTATAAGAAGTTACTTAAGAACAGTCGGCAAAGAAGGATCACCGGAAGAGGAACGAATCATGATGGAAATCAAGATATTCTCTTTGGCTAGTCACTTATTTTGGGGTCTTTGGAGTATCGTCAACGCCAAATTATCAGAAATTCCATTTGGCTATTGGGTATGCTCACGACACGGTGTATCCGTATTTTATGCTTTTCTCTCGTTACTTTTATTCCAAACATTGTCTACATACACTTATCTACGTGCTCGTGCTCATTACCTTTGCTCTTTTGCCTATCTTCTCCAATCATTTCCTTCTATTTCCATTGTTGCAGGATTATGCAGTTTCCAGATTAAAAAATTACCAGTATTTAAAAGAGAAGATTATGGCTTCTGGAGGATCGCCGACGATAGACAACGATGATACTGCTGAAAAAATAACCGTAGATTGAACAAATCGAGCGCATGATCGTTACGACGAAGACTGTTTCCTTTCTGCAACGTAACGTGACAAATAAAAGTTTACCTACCATATTTTCATGCGCTCGTAATTACGTATCTTGTCAGAATCACGATTTACCGTTGTTTCGTGATACATGTTTGCGGTTTTCAACAAAAAGAAGAAAAGAGAAAAGAAGAGCGAAAGGAAAAAGCCGGAACAAAGCAAGATGTGAAAGCCAACGTGTAGACAAGTGGAAGAATGACGAGCAACGCATTGAACGCATGCACGCAAGTGGCCGAGACAGAGGCAACGCGAGAGAAGTAGAGAGTGAAGGGGGGGGGGGGAGAGTGAGCACGAGGGAATAGGAATGAAGGGAAGGGGTTAGGCTGTTAAGAAACGTGAAAAGAGAAAAAAGGGAGAGAGAAAGGAAAGAAACGAGACGATGCCTTACTACTACGATAGACTTGCCTACGCAAACTATCACGTGCAATTTCGTTTCGTTTCGTTTCGTGTCGTTTTCATTCTCGATGGATACCATCGCGACTACTATGCGGATACCATCGCGACTACCATGTGGATACCATGGCGACGTGTGATTAATTAATATGACCGAAAGAATCGTCTCCCAGTTTCTCATAATGTACTCCCTTCGCCCTATAAAAGCAGTATGGGGACTACGCAAATAGAAAAGGATCTCTCCCGTGGACAACCCTGGCTTACGAATTACAAATGTGATATAAGATAAGAAATGCGTATGATATCGTCCTGACGTCTTAAACTTTTCAGGGAAATGCTGCTCAACTTTCAAGTCAGCTATCGATATTTTTAGTCGGATACTGGAAATCAAAAGGATCGAGTATTCCTACCGTTTATAATTACATTATACATATATACACATATACGTGCATATACGCATACATACGTACGTGTACATGTATAAGTATGTACGCATGTATGTATGTACGTAGATGATTTGTACATAACTACGATTTTGTTGTACCTGGGACGAATCATTATTAGAATTGAAATAGGAAACTTTGTACGCTTAACGTGTTAAACAGCCAAATCGTACTTTCGATCGCGTCTCGCGTATATATGTATATATATATGTACTTAATTGCGTTTGTATCGGATTTTCTTTGCACGAGCTAAGAACATTCATGCTAAAAAACGAAAGCATACATAGTAAATAAACTGATCATCGTTATTGAACGTATGTATCTGCGACAAGTGCTGATATCAAGATATTATTGTTCATCGGTATTTTTCTTCGTGATTATCCAATGATATTTGCGTTTTATTTCTAATTCTTCCACACCGTGATATCGCGTATTTTTCATTAGTGCGACATGTTTCTCGGTTCAACAAAAAACAATATTTTAATAAAGTTGAAAGAAACTATTTCCATTCTTTTCGTTCTTATCATCCTTTTCCTCAAATACTAATAAATAATTCTGCAGAAAAACAAATATCTGTAATTTCTTTCGATGAAAATAGAGTTCATAATTATATCGTGATGTACATATCTGCATACATTTCATATTATATTACATATGTCGTATTTCATTTTCTTTTATCTCCGTAAGTTGGCAATCGTTGTATACAATGCCATTTTCACGACTCACGCATGCAGCGTGCACCTCGAGTTTTTAGTTAATACGTATACAAGGTTAGTTGAGATTATTGCATGTACAGTCAGTTGAGGTTATATAAACGAACGTTGACGTTGACTGGTGTCGGTTTAAAGTTAATTGAAAGAAGTTTTAATTTCTTCCCGGAAACTGACAACTGTCTACAACGTTTAATATTGGCCTTCTATTTCTTTCTTACAAACGATAAAAACTATGGAAACTACGTCACACAACCTTATGCCCAACATTCATTTCAACAATGATGAAAGCAATATACAAGTTGAAGTAAACAATGAAGAAATACTGCCTACTACTAACATCTCTAATTCTTCCGATACATCGGAAAATAGCATAGAGCTTGCAGCTTCGACGAAAGAATATTCAACAAATGACTTGTCTAAAGGTCTCAATGATGTTGATAATATTGCAACTTTCAAGAAACCGACTGTATTAATTGGTCCAAAACGTTCTTGTCCGACATATAAAAGTTCCAAAAGCTCAGAGCGTGATATAAAATCTCAAAAACATTCGCAAGATCAACCTTTCCCGTATGTAGAACCATCTTGGGGAGGAAAGCCGGAAGGGAATTATATGATGGAAGTACTCAAATCTGGAATGATCATCGAGACAATTTCACTCAACGAACAAAATTTCTATCTTGTTGGGCGTTTACCTTTGTGCCATTTATCTCTTGTTCATCCTACTATTTCAAGATATCATGCAGTTTTACAATACAGATCTGAACAAAACAAAGAAAACGATAAAGGTTTCTATGTATACGATCTAGGAAGTACTCATGGTACTTTTTGGAATGGGAACCGCATAAAACCTAATGTTTACGTAAGGATACAAGGAGGTCATATGCTCAGATTTGGTTGCAGCCAGAGAAAGTACATTTTACAAGCTCCACCAGGAGACCAAGAAGAGGAATCTCCGTATAGCTTAACAGAGTTAAAGGTACTCCTTCTTTTATCCAAACATTGTTCCTTTCATATGCGACTAATGCAGTTATTTTTCAAGCAAATATAAGATGAAACGAAAATATTCTAGGGAATGAGAGCGTCCCAGTTGGAAAAACAGTGCATGGAAGACAAAGGTAAAGCATCCATCGAAGAAAAGGAAAGTGAAGGCATTGATTGGGGAATGGGAGAAGATGCAGACGAAGAAACAGATCTTCAAGAAAATCCCTATGCTTCTATTACGGATGACGATTTAGTTTTAGAAGATCCCAAGAAAACTCTTAGAGGATGGTTTGAAAGAGAAGGATATGACCTCCATTATCAAACAGAAGAAAAGGGATTTGGACAGTTTTTGTGTTGGGTAGAGTAAGTATTTTCATATATATGAAGACAATGTGAAAGAAATATATGATACGATTAGCTTAATCTCGTGAAAAATTTAGTCTCCCCACTGAAGATATCGTCGGACATTCGACGAGAGCAGAAGCCCTTGTAAAAGGTAAAAAGAAAGAAGCAGTTGTACAATGCGCATTAGAAGCTTGCAAAATTTTAGATAAATATGGATTATTAAGGCAAGCAAATCACGGTAAGAATAATGTTTATAAAATTCTCTATAATGAACATTATCTTCTGTTTTCATACTTATACCGTTATATTTTGTACTCATATCTATACTTAATACTGTTGTACACAACATTGTTCGGGGCTTTCGGGCAGAAACCTTCGACCTTTTGCCAGCAATGCAATTAGCTTTTTCAGCATCTAAATATGCATTGAAGCTGATGTCTGTGATGGTGGTGGTCCCTCTCTATAACAAGATACCTGCATTCATGTACTGGAACGGTGATGTTCATGTTCCAGTTCATCGGTGTTGCTGAATTAGACGGCGCTATTAATTGCTCAGCTGATTGACTAAAAAAATGCGAGGATCGTGTTCCAGATTGTGTTCACATGAAAACCGGACAAAGTCCAAACAATATGAACAAGGACATCGGTTTCCACCTGAACCCAATCTGGAACACGCTCTTCGCATCTTTTAAATTAGACGAGCTCCGGTACTTGAACACAGATGCCTCTTTACTAATTAACTTTATCGTCTTGTAAAAATAAACCGTTTTGTTTAACGGTCGGTTATTGTAAAAGAGAATTTTATTTTATTTTTTTATTTATTTAGAATTTATTTATACATGTATGTATAGAAGCAAGAAAAAGGAAAACGAGGAATTGGGAAGCAGAAGATTATTATGACTCGGACGAAGACAATTTTTTGGATAGAACAGGCTCTATAGAAAGGAAGCGTGAACAGAGAATGAGATTAGCTGGAAAATTGGAAGAAAAAGCAGAAACGTATGATTCCTTGGTAAGTCGAAGCAAGTACTTCACTAATTTCGCAACTTTCAATCAACATTTAAATAAAAATGTCGTTGGTATTATTATTTTAGCTCGAAAAACATAAGCAAGTTACAAAACGAATATCACAGTTGTCAACTTCGATTGAAAATTGGCAGAGTGCTAGTAGTGCGAAGAATGATACGACCGAAGAAGATGCGTTAGACGCTTTTATGTCAAGTCTAAGTTCGTTTGCTTTAACTAAAAGTGACATTGCTAAGATGAAGTTGGAATTACAAAATCTTCGAAAAGAAGAGGCAAGTTTGATTAAACTGTTAAACTTGACACAGCCTGCAAATTTACCAGCTCTTTCTTACCACGATACTATGGATCAAAATATTAGTCAGGCTAAAGCAGTCGCGCATCTTATGCAAAACGCACCAGTAGAACGAAAGAAAATTTATAACTCCTTACTTTGCGGCAAAAAGGTAAGTAAATATTTACTTTGTCCGCATTTAATCTGCCCACAATACTCTACTACCTTTATGGAATGTTTATGTAGGTGAAACAAACAAAGCAGTATGTAACTACCAATACTGAATTACTTGAATCAAATGCAAATTCCGATACAAATACAGCAGCAGCTGTAGAAGAAGTGGATAGTGACGACGATGATGAATCAATTTCAAATCCATCCCATGATTCATTATGTAAGGAAAATTTTAAATTGCAACTCTCTAATACCACTATTAAAAACGAATCTTCCGAGAAACACGAGGAGCAGCAAAAGCATAACATCCAAATGACGAAAAAACATCGACGGGAACAAAGAAAAATGTACTGCGATCAAGACATACATGCAGATAATTATTCCATGTGGATTCCGCCATCGGATCAAGCAGGTGATGGAAAGACAAGTCTTAACGAGAAATATGGTTATTAAGGAAAAGTTGTTCTACCAATATTTATATGTAATTATATGTATTAATTGTCTAATATATGTGTTGTAAAATTGTTGAATTTTTTATACGTTATTACCGTGTAATATATGATATTGTAAATACTATACTGTACAATATTTATTGCCAAGTTACCATATGATGATTACTAAATACGTTATTATATTATAATTTATTACATACGTGTGCTTTTGTAATTAATATCATGTATACATATATGTGTAGTATCAAAGGTACTATGTATATACAAATTAACATGAATGAGGTTACATTTCAATGTATCGATCGACTGTTTGTACCGACTATTTGTATCGTTTACGTTTCTAGTGACATTTGGAATATTTTGGATATTTTCGATCGTGATCACGGACGTTGTGTTTGTTCACACGGACGGGGTGTTGTGAATGAATAACCGGATTCAAAAACAGGTAAAATAGAAGAATAAAGAAAATAGTTACAACTGTTTTTGCTTCTTCTATTCTGATATTTGTGAAAATTTTGAAAATTAACCTTTTTTTATATCGAAATGATACATGTACATTTAGTACATCAAGTTAAATATACGTGAAATTATAAACAACGATAGCCGTTTTACCATGTTTTATTAGATAAAATCTATATAAACATAAGATATAACTGAACAGTGATTGGCATGTTCTCATATTATAAACCAATAGATTGCATATTCGCTTTATTTTAATATTTATCAAATATATTTGTGGTTTGTGATTTATTAACATTAACAGTTTTTAAAATCATAGGTGTCGCATTATTTAGAAGAGACAGAAAATGGATTATTTCGTTGGAGAAATATTTGAAATCTCTTATTTTAAAACAGGTATGTATATTTGTGAAATAGATATGAAACATAACCTAGATCAACAAGTCCAAATTTCACTTCTTACGATGTACATATTCTTACAAAGTAAGCCGAACATGTTATTTATTTTCATTTAATTGAAAATGACAGCGATTTTTTTATCTAAACGTAATATCTCTTATTATGCTATATATGCTAAATATGCTATATCGTTAAGATGTATCAAATTATTAATCAAAATTGATAATTACCAACTAGATAGCGTTATGTTTTAAGATGTCGTTGCACGAATTCCTTTTAAGACATTGAAACACTGAAAAATATTTAATTCAAAGTAATTTAATTTAATTTAATTTAATTTAATTACATCTTGACAATCGATACAGTATGGAGTACTATCGCATCCGTTGGATGGTATATAATTGGAATTACAATCTGCATTTGGTGGGCATCTCCGTACATTTTGGAAAAATATGCGAATTGGAAGTTGAGAAAGAATGAACAGGAATATGCAGCAAAATATCATAAGAGTAAATATCATAAGATGGCTATGTCATATTCGTCAAAAGTACTTGCCTAATTTTATTATATGTTTAGATCCGGATCTGTTGCAAGAAAGGCTCATAGGTTTAGAAGCTTCACGACAAAAAATGCAAGAGGAATATTATCAGAAATGTATGTTGGCAGAAGAGGAAAGGACAGAGGTAAATTGCGAATCTTAACTTGAAATGCACCAACATGGATTTAGAATATATGTGTATTATTTTGTTTTCCAGCAGAAAGGAAATGCAAAAGGAATACCAAAATTAATCTTAGACAATAATGTCATAGGCGATAGACCAGGAAAGAAGAACAACGATTCACCACCTTTTACAGAGAAGAAACACAAATCTATAAGGGAGGGTAAATACACACGTGGAAAATAATGATTTTAAAATAATGATATCGATCGATAGCGTTAATTCTGACATTCTCCGACCATTACAGGATACAACCCATTAATGGGCGACGGTTCTAGAGGATATCGACCCCCTAAGCGCACTTGTTGCGGAAAGGGTAGTTGCGGGTAATTACATGTAAGCGTAAAAACTAATATAATTTTATTTTGTATTCATAATTCTCAATAAGAATACTTGAAAAAAGAAAATCGTTTGTTTACGAACGAAATTTTGTAAATAATTATCGATCGTTGTCTTCTGTTACAATAAAACTATAAATTTCTAAATATATCCGATATAATGTTTAAATTACCTGAAGCTCTAAGATTATTTTGGACTCATATATTATTTCGTTTAACTTGAGCTCTAGCTTGTTAAATGTAAGGGGAAATAGGATAAGAGGAAGTAAATGTTTGTTTTTTCCTTTAAATCTTCATGAATTACTTTTAGAACGTAAAAAGTTTGGAAAATACTCGTATGTTCAACATCACTTTTTCTTTGTTTTTATTAATAATCGTTACTCGTATATTGCGTAACGCTTTTGTATATCGCTTTATATGTATATGTAGTACTTGACAATAATAATTATTACTTTTTAGTTATCTACATTTGTGCGCGTCTTGTGTTTGTCTGTACGCGTATGACACTAGTCTGTATCGACCAATTTTATTAGTATCATATTTTCCTTTTCAATAACATGTTCAAAGTGGACAATCACTTGCATTTGTTTTATAATAAATAAGTTATTGCCTACGAAAACGCTTACGAACAAACGAACAATTTCTGTTTCTTTGATGCGCTTTATTTACAAAACGTAAAGAATATTTAAGCTAAATCACTTATCAGCCTTCACGATTTAATTTAGACCTAGTGGCTAAAAGATGCAAGTAAAATTGAAACTTATCGAATCGTAGTGTTCGGAACGTTTTTTTATCGTTATTAGATCTTTCGATCCGAATGTTAATGATATGGCGATTAGCGCGCTGTGACTATAAAATATATATATCGTTATTCTACCGTGTCGACAATTTTTGTCAGTCGGTCAACAAAGCGTCCAATCTTCGCAAGAGACTATTCAGCTATTGGCAGTGATTGATAATAAATCACTTACGAAACTTTCGTGAAACTTTCCCTCGTTCGGGACAAAGTTGGTTTAATCGATTTCAACGAAGACGATTTAGTTCGGATTACATTCAATTTGCTTACTTTTCACTTTTCACTTTTCACTTTTCACAAACGGAAGAACACATCGACACGTGTTTCTCGTTATATTCCGTTCGCCGTTTTAATTCTCGGCAGGTGGTCGGTAGAGTAAATGGAGAGTTAATGGAGATGCGACGAGCGCAAGGACAAGCGCATAAGCGTAAGGGCAATTTAAGACAGACAGGACAACTCAAATTACGGGCCAATAGACGACACGAGAAACGAGAATGAAAGAATTAAGGATTGGGCACGGGATTGAGAAGGTGAAGGGGAGGGGAGGGGAGGGTTTGCGCAGTAAGCCCGCGATAGTGGGGATACGAATAAAAGCGAGTTTAAGGAAAAAAGAATTTGGTGTATGCGTGCGTGTACATGCGTGTGTGTGTGTGTGTATGTGTGTCGTCACGATCCGTACGCGATCTTATATTTTCGTTCAACGTTGAAGGTGTTACGCGTAATATGATACATACAAACAGTTTGAACCATCGTAACAATCGTGCAAATATGAGAAACTATAAAAATAACGTCATTACTTTTTTCGCTTTGCAAATTGATAGGATGGTTCGGTATAACTGAATCGGTTCAAGAGTCGTTTACTCTGCCGCATAATCTGTGACAAAAGTATCACGAGTTCTCGATCTTGAACTCGAAATATTTTCGGTATCTAAATAAGTAACTACTATCGATCGAACTGCTCCCATATTGTGGAAAAGTTCGAGTGCGAATTTATGTACAGATTTGGAGGTGTTTGTTCGTTTGTTTGTTTGTTTGTTTGTTTGTTTGTTTGTTTCTTCTCCCAAAAAGAATCTACATACATATGTGCCTATAGAAAAGGACCATTTACCACCAGTCAATAGAGTCCGTAAAGACGAAGTTTGGCAAACTCAGTGTACAGTCTAAACAAACTATCAGAGATAATGTTTGAATATTGTTACGGTGAATACTTAAAATATAAGTTCTACGTAGCTACGTTTCTCTCTTTCTGTTGTTCTAACTGTTGTTCGAAATTTATCATTTATTTAAACACTCTACGAAAACGAACGCTCTCCTTCTTTCAATTTAATTCGTTACTAATAGCTTTTTCCCTCATTTATTCTTGTTTCTCGCCTTTCTGGATGGATTATACTTGTATGTTTCTATATGCGATCTACGGATTTACCAATTTCATTTGCGAACCGTTACTCGCGCGGATAATTTTATATACTTATGTTACACATTGAATCGTATCTCCACACCCGATCTACGTAGTCTTGCCGAATTGTGATATTCGGCAGTGCGTTCAGCGTCTGTTATTTCTCTTTGACGCTTGTTAACGTCTGTTAACACGTTGAGCGCGGCGCCGAAATTGCTATCTTTTCCGTTTAGCCGGCAGTGAGCGAGCGCCCAAGTGATACGTTGATACAGGGTGATCCGCGACTTCAAAGCAAAAGGCAATCAACCAAATATCCAAGTTGAAGGAAGAATCGTTCATAAATTACGCAAAGAGGAAGGAGACGTACATAAAGTCGGGATGTTATGATAACAATTCAAAACTACTTGGACGCAAGATAGCCAAAGATTTGACCAAAAAAGTTGTCACGTTTTGTAATATGTGTAAATGCAACAGCCACATTTTTGTTTAGAGTGTTTTAATAAATTTCATTGAGATGACTACATTTATTTTTAACTTTAATACTGTCGGCCCCAGGGACCGGCGCCGCGCTCAACGTATTAATAAACCCATTCATTAGAACGGTATAATAGAGTTCGACGATCACCGATCTACAATCAGTCAGTTCTTTAATAATATTTACTCTTTGTTTCCTCACGCGAAAGAACAAACTAATTACAACGAATTTGAGCGATTATTACACAACGAGTGTCCTCTATTCGACTATCTTAATTTACATTAAGATTCGTTCCAATTCCGGAGCCTCGACGAACTCTCGCGCAACATACACTGAGATTAGGAGGAACCAAGAGATGCAGTTTGTAAATGTGCTCGGATCAACGACGCCCGATTAGATCCAATTTAGAATATTATTCTGGCCGTTTCAACACTGTTGGTCGTCGTCCTCGTAGCTTGTCACTTATTCGTATTTTCTTCGTCCACCGTAATCTTCACTGGTATTCGTAAGCGATTACCGACGAATCAATCCGCCAGTGTTACGTGGCAATTGTTTTTTCCCTTTCGATCGATGCAACGAATAGAATACAGACGATAGCTGCTCGTTTCCGATTCGCATTGGAGATTTACGACGAAAGACACAGGTCGATAGCTACTTTGCATTGTTTCAACTGCTCATAGAAGAAAGAAGCTCCTGCACGCACGCACACATGCACACACATACACACACACGCATACATACATACACAAAAAAACTGTTCGATATGATGTAATACTTGTTGCACGACAGTCGATCATTCTTTGCTGCACGTACCCTTAAAAGTTGTGCATACATATGTATATCGTTTAAGAAGTATCACGTGGCAGCACGTTCGTATCCGTACGACAAAGTTAAAGAATCATTTTTAACCATTTAGGAACGTTACATCGGAAAATAATAGAACCGTGCGGAACTCTGAGCGGCGAAAATTTAAAATTTCTGGAAAGTACACAAGTGCCACGTTGATCTAGCGCACAGGACTGCCATGTGCGCATACGCGTAACAATATATTGCGTGTTAATATGGTTTGCAATGTCGAAGTCGACGTTGAAATCGTAAATTATCGTTACTCACGAACAAAGATTATGAAACTAAATCTATTCGATCTATAACACTTCCTTTTCGTCATATCCATCATCTCGCACCCTGTTCACTGTTCACTGTTCACTGTTCACTGTTCACTGTTCACTTTTCACTGTCAACCATATCGTCCATCATCCATTTTCATTACTCAATGGCAGTGGTTGGTGATATATTGAGCAAAAAACGAAGAAACGCAACAACTCGGTTAGGTAATTATCAAAAGTATCGAAACTGCGAGACGAACGCATTCTTCGCACTACTTGCGTAAACAGGGCTAATAGAGACGAGGTTAAACCCATCTATTAGGAGAATATTAATGAATATGAGAATGAAAGAGTTTCGCGCGGCAGAGGCTGGAAGGAAGAAAAGAGAGAGGAATAAAGGAATATCACGGTTAATACGAGTAGCTATTAAGGTTTGGAGACATCGAGGACGAGCTTAGCCCGGAAAAGGTACTTTGAGAATGTTGGCGATATTGTCGCGCGAAACGGCTACGATTCGTTGCGATCCAAGTAATTCGTTCGAGGTTGAAACAGCGGTTCGTATCAACAACGGTCGATTCTATCGATCGGTCTTGATCCTCCGAGAATCCTTGTGACATTAGCCATCGCGAAGGTCGGCCGGCCGACTACACTCTATAGGAGCGTTTGAATTCCCACCACCTACGAAAACATTGTTCAGCTTGTTGTATCTTTGACTTCCAGAACTGCTGACTGTGTTCGAGGCCGAGGAATTGTGCTGAGGATAGCCGCCGATTCTCGAAAAGCTAGGCACTTTATCTGAAAGAGAACGAAATATGTTGCATGTTGTACGTACATAAAGATCACACTGTTTTACGGTGATTTTTATCAAATCGACCGCAATGAGAAACAGAGAGAGAGAGAGAGAGAGAGAGAGAGAGAAGAAGATAAGAAAAATAGATGGGTGATATGCGAACCTTTGCCACGGTTATGCCTCGTCCTTTCTTGCGAGCTAATGTTTCCAGATTGCCTTGGAGGGATACAAGAATAATTACTGTCACCGCTACTATAGGTCGGTGAAGCAGTTCTAGTATTTCTTCTACGTGGACTTTTGCCATTTCTATTTCGGGAACCTGTTTTACCATGGAGGCAATTGGCCGATGTCGGAGCGAATTGGTCGTTGTATTCGAGGGTGTTGCCATACAGGCAACTGGATTCCGAACAGGAACAACAAATATCCGAGTGCGCGTTCGAATCGCACGACTTTCTATCCCATTCGTCGTTCTCAGCTTGATAAAGGTTCTCCGTTGTATAGATATCTTGATCGTTTCGTCGATAGATATCCTCGTTCGCTATTGATCGTTCCGATCGTGAATCCGCACGATTTACATGACTGTACGCAGAATCGTAGTCTTCCGATGGCGAATCATTTCGTTGACCGTACAAAAGAGAGCCGCTCTCGTATTCGTTTTCGTGATTACCTTTGTACGAATCGTAACAGTCGAACGATTGTGGAAAGACGGGCAGTGCCGGTGGATTCGTTTGCGGAGGCAAACTCGTGTATCTACCTTGCTGATGGACGTTACTTTGCGCAATAGAATTGTCAAATGGTTGAGTCTGCTGACCCGAATCGTTCCAAATTGTATTCGAGCCTGCTAAATTGTTAATTATTCTGGTCGGCGGACTCGGTGGACTTTGCGAATTTCTCGATCCTGAGCCCGAACCGGAGCCACCTCCTCCACCACCACCACCGCTACCAGTGCCTCCACCACCGCCGCCGCTTCCACCTGCAGAACCCGAACCAGAACCAGAACCTGAATTCGAACTCGAGCTTAAACCCAGTCCCAACGCTAGTCCTGCACTCGTGATCAAGTCCAAATCGTTTTGCCTTTCGATACTTCTCTTGCCTAGGTGGGGGCTGAAGGCGGTTTGATGTTGGTACTGTTGCTGCTGTTGTTGTTGCTGTTGTTGTGGTTGCTGCTGCTGCTGCTGTTGATAATGGTGTTGATGCTGATACTGATGCTGCATTTGATGCGGATGATGATGATGATGATATTGATACTGATGTTGGTGTTGGTGTTGATGCGTATGCGAATGCGATCTGGAAGAACCGAGAGATCCCTCGAACGAAGGCGGATGTTCCGGCGGAGGTGGTAGCATATCGCACCAATTCGGTGGTTGATTTTCATTTGGCAGCGGCATTCTGTATTGATGAGCTCTTCTTTGCGCTTCCGTATTATCCTCTGCGTTATAAACGCTACTGGCATTGTCGCTGCTCGGAGACACGGTTGATTTGTTTCGATCCAAGTTCGAATCCAAACTCGAATAGTCCGGCTTCAGACAAGAATCACTGGAATTCGACTTTCGACCGGCCGTTTCTATCGAATCCGGGCTACGAGCAGGCATGCAGAGTGTCGTTGTAGCGTATGGTTCTGGCGGAGCTTGCAACTGTTTTCGAGCATTGTAAAATGTCGTTAGATTAACTTCAGCGTATTCCGAGCCAGCCATTCCAACGATTCCAGGTGGCAGGCCGATTTGATTCTGATTGCTTAATAGCTTCGTTTCGCAGTCTTTATCGGTGGTGGAAGCCTGGAGTGTGTTACTCGGCCTCCAACCACGCTCTAACCACAGAGTATCTTTGTTTAATTGACAAATGTCATTAGCCGTGCCGACAGGAACATTCAAGTGGCCGAGCTGTTTACTCATCGCTTGCCTTCGACGAACGTAAACAGCACCCAATAACGCGGCGATAATGGTCAACACGACCGTTATCACGAGAATCAAAAACCAAGTTTCACTCACGACAGAGGCATTTCTTTGACTCGGATCTGTTCGTGGCGGCAACTGCGTCAATTGTCCCGGATCCATGTTCAAAACGGTTGGATTGGAGAACGGTCCAAGACCTACACGAGTTAACCCGGCAACGCGCGCCGTGTAAAGACCACCTGTCGTTAGGCTGTTGATAATCACCGACGTTGTCGACGCATTTAAAGACATCTGGCCCAAAATCTTGTTGCTGCTATTGCTTTTGATTTGAATCTAGCGAACGAATAAAAGAGAAACCAACTTGACTCGATTCTCACGGAAAGCTAGCTTTTAGATCGCGTTGTCACACGCGTATTTACCTTATATCCTATTAATTGTCCATTTTGTGTAGTTTTCGGCGGCGGAGACCAACGGACGAATGCCGAGGTCACATTTATCATGCCGACATGAACATTTTCGGGTGCCCCGGAAGGTACGTCTTCCAGCGTGATCGCTAATTTCACGTTGCTCGGTCTCCCTTCGATAGTCTTGAAAAAAGGAACTAGGAAGAACTCGTAACGCGTGTACTTGTTTAAATTGGTCAAAACGTAGCTGGTTGCCCCGGCATTCAGTACCGTGACCATTCGATATTCTGGCTTCTCGGAAACTTGACGATATCTTATATACAAGCCTTCGACCAAATCGGCAGCTCCCAGTATCTAGAGACAAAAACAGCACAGGGAAAACAAGGCACGGGAAAACGCGAAACAACAAATAATTCGTAACTATTATATAATTGGATTCGATCGAAGGATTTATATTTTTGCAACGCGTTGTTTCTTCTATAGCGCCTCTGTTACTTACGTCCCATACGATCTTTACGCTGGTACTGCTCAAAGGCTGAACATCCTTCAAGTAAAGAATTTCACTGTTGAGACGATCTCTTGCTCGAATTAGTTCAGTTTGAGGAATCGCGTGTTGATCGATATTAGTCGTGCGCGCCACATCGGAAAACGGTCCAGGAACGGAAAGACCCTGACTGTTTCGAGCACGAACAAGGAACACGTAACTCGTATCTGGCTTGAGATTCGTTACCTGTGAGACGAAAAGAGCAGCGATTGGGATTGCATGGTCGATTAACGTTGTTCGTGGATAAAGGCAGACAGAATACATCCATGCACATATGTACATGTCTACTTGTGCCTCATGTTCTTGCATTCGAATCTGGCCTGATCATCTACACATATCCATGTACTTACGGTATAGACGTCATCTATTATTCTCGTTCCGGCAACGATCCAGCTAGTCTTTGGATTCGTGGCAAAATACTCGACCGTGTAATCGATTATTTTGTTAACGCCTTCGTGTCCCGGGCTCCAGGTAAGCGTCACCGTGTTGCTAGTGGTATTCACTATTCTTGGTTTGCTTGGACTTTCGGGAAGTAGCGATATATCTGGCATGACGACGCCGTGATAACTCGCTGCTGGGCTAATCGTTAAACTAGCCGACCATGACGTATTCCCGGACTCGGAGGATGCAACACACTTGTATATTCCCGTGTCGCTCGATTGAAGATTTTTTAGAGAAAGAGTGCCGTTACCAGCGATCGCAAATCGATCGTCGCCATCGATTCGTACAAGTTGGTCGTTCTTGTACCAGCGGATTTTTGGGCTAGGTCTTCCGAATGCACGGCACGGCAAAGAAATTTCACTTTTCGGAGGCAACGTTTGATTCGTTGCTCCAATTTCGATGACAGGCGGCGGAACCTCCTCGACCGATGTAACCTAACGGAGAAATATAAGAATTCAACCAAGTACAACAGTTACCCTTCGTTCGTATCCTCGTACGGTTTGCAATTTCACGAGCAACATCGGAAAGAGAAAATCGAGGATCGCAGATGGTCAGATACGCAATCCAATACCTGAAGAAAGACTGTAGCTGTGCTCGCACCAGCCTGACTGATCGCGCTGCAAACGTAGTGTCCTTCGTCCTTTCCAAGTACGCTCTTGATACGTAAACTCCCATCCTCTGTGATTTTGTAACGTCCTTGGTATTCGTTTCCAGGGAACATTAATTCTTGAGAACCTTCGCGTGTCCAAAAGATAGAAGGCTGCGGTGCGCCACGAGCCGCGCAGGAAAACGAAACGTTCGATCCGACGCTGACTATCTCGTCTTTCGGAAAACTGCTGAATATTGGCCTTGCTGACGGAACCAAACAAGAGAGAACGTCACGCATCGTTGCTAGCATCGATTCGTCAATATAACGCGGATACGCGTTCCGTTTTCCGCTTACTTACAATGTACCGTCAAAGTTGCAGTCGCAGATATGGCACCGACACCGTTCTCAACATCGCAAATGTACGTCCCTTGATCTTGCGACGTCACCCTTTCGATCCGCAAGCTTTTGTCGTCCAAAATATGCGCCCGCCCGATTGGCATTTTCCCATCATTTCGTCGCCAAAGGATCTCAGGTGGAGGATCGCCGCCTACGCGACAGGCGAACTCAGCCGTTTGGTCAGCTAGGATCGTTTGATTCGCAGGAGTCGACAAGAAGAATGGCTTCACTAACAAGGAAACACGAATGCAAAAGTTGAAACTTTTTCATCGTCTATGTTGCATCGTATCGCAATATGCTTAGTTTGTTCGATTCATGGACATTACTCACCGTGAACTGTCAAAGTTGCCACTGTAGATTCTTTCACGCCTACCATGTTCTCGGCAACGCATTGATATTTTCCCTGATCAGTTTGCCTAACATCCGAAATCATCAAATTTCCTCCGTCTACCAAAGTGATACTGCAACAGACAGTTTTCGCTAAATGTAAGTGACTAGTTTCGAAATTAATGGAAATCGATATACCACATATACTAATAAAATGCCAATTAACAGTTGACCGTTAACAATGCAACGCGATTAAACGAGAGGCGCGCAGATTACCGTTTAGTAGCATCCAAATCTATCTCGTGGCCATTCTTTTTCCAATGCAGCGTTGGTTCTGGATGACCTCGGGGTGGTCCGCACTCTAACAGAGCAGTCTCTCCAGCTGCGACTCTTGTATTTTGTGGTTCCACGCGAAACTCATCCCTCAACACTGAAACAAAGAATATAGAAGGTCGGATAAATCGGTCGTCTCATTTTAGTAGCAATTATTTAGTTTAGCGTACGTACGTTTCTTGAAACATTTCACTATTTACAATAGAATCAATTAAAAAGAGGCGACGAGCTGCAACATCACAAATACCAAACTTCTAAACTCATCCTAAGTCCTTTCTCTTTGATCGTTTCGGTCTCTAGTCGAACGATGAGTCACGCGATATAGCCGGTGTATCGGCTAAGCCGTTCCGCTCTGTTTGTTCATCGTTAGCGCCGTACAAACAGACCTACACTCGTGCGGTACAGTTTGAACAGCTTTTCATCTACTTTTTAACGCTTCTCTCTCCTCGCTTCTCTTTCGCTCACTCGCTTTCGCCGCAGCTTACACGCAACCTGCCCGTCTCCCATCTCGAAATAACATTTCGATCATTATCATCGATCATTACGATTCATATCTTTCGCCTTTCGAGCTGTCAAAAAATCCGAATTTTCTCTCTCTTCGACAAAATCCAGATAAACGTGAGAAAATACAGTAGTAACTTTCAAGAAGATAGAGTAAGAAAGAAAGAAGGACAAAAGGAATCTGGAGAGGAAGAACGGTAAAGAGAGAAGAGAGAGAAGAGAGAGAAGAGAGAGAAGAGGGTGAAGTTGGTGCGTAGTCAAACAACCTCCAATTAACGGACGCTAGATCTGGAGCGAAAGAATTGAAGGGTTCTTGCATCTCCCGTCTCACCCCCGCCGTCTTTTTTCCTATTCTCACCCCTGTACCGGTCATATAACCCCTCAGGCTTTTTCGCGTGCCGCAGGAACCAACTAATGAGAGCAGCAGGCGCGTTCCCTTCGTGCTACGCGTGTACGAACGAGACAAACGACTATGCCTGTTAGACCGTGCGGGAGTAGCACCATCTGCGCGAGACGACTACTTGAAAATCGGGCTAGCTCTCGTTACAAGATGGATAGAACGACGGTATATGCAAACGGCCAGAACGATCGCAACGATCTGCCAACGTTCTTCGTTAAAGCGAAAACGTTCGTTTCGTTTCGTTTCGTTAACCGTAGCAAATTCATCGAGAACTAACCAACTAAATTGATATCCGCATATTCATTTGTAACACGCGATCGTCTGTTTCACGCATATGCGATCTTAGCGGTCGAAAAACTTTGATTATCTTTCCAGTTACCAGCGGTTTCGCCTTTACAGGCAATGACGCGTAAACGGCCGACCAAATTACTATATCTGTCCGTATATACTTGACACATCCATACCTATTGTATATTTGCTACCAACGAATGAAAGATAAATTTCGCGATAACACATGTTAATAATATCGGTGCAAAGGATAAGAGAGTGTCTTGCTGTTGCTCGATATAGGGGCAACCTTAGCATCGGTATTTTTCACTACCGTATTCGATATAATTAAAGAGCATAAATAAACACAATGGTACAAGGACCGGTTAGAAAGGGCAAAAAGCAGTGGTAGCGATGGCATTGCTTACGTAGAAGCTCGGATATTCGCTCGGTAGGTAAGAGCGTATTCAATGCAAATGGCCACAGGACTATCTCCGTATGGGTATACGTTAGTATGCTTGCATGTTGCATGCTTGGCTGCTCGATGCTTTACCGAGAGTTTCAGCCGAGTCTCGAAAGGTGACCGCTGCGCCTCTACTCAACCTCTACATACAGTATACAGATATACCAACGGCATATCCGTATACGGATAGTTGATCGCCAATCTATACATATACATACATAGAGTAGGCGTAAGTAGGTGCGTCTACTTGGCCAACTACTCATCGGGTGGTTCTCCGATTTTCTATCAAACCAATACTCGGTCATACGTCTTATCCCGGTTATGCTGTTTCCCACAGACTTTGATACACTTATCTCAAGTTTAATCGATCCCATCCAAATAGTACTTTTATTTTATTTATTTCCATGAAAACGGACGATGCATTATTATTCACGTATCTAGAGGTACGTTCATCTTTACTTAAATATTACCATCTTCATCTGTCTCAAATTTCTGTATGAACGCAAATACGATTACTTTGTTGTCGTGTTTCTTCGTTCCATGCACGTATATGTACAGTGTACAGCGACTCACAAAAGCACTCGAACATCTTTCAAAACAGGATCACTTAAAAATTGGACCAAGAGACTTGATATTTTACGACCAGTCATAAGGATCAGCTTACTGAATGACGCGTAAACAACATTTTGAAAGAATCGCAATCGTAAAGAAAATAGCGCAAGTCACGTTTCACGATTCTTTTATCCGAACCTGTAATGAAAATTTAGAAGATACGTATTCTGGATTTATGTCAGCCATACTATACAAGGTGGAAATTTCGTCGAAATTTGTCGATGCAGAAGCAAGCGGCGGCAGGCATCGAAAGGTTACTGTTGTAATTTTTAATCGTTTGCAACTCGTAACAACGTTAACCGATTTCGATATAACAGATACATCGTACTTGACAAAATTGTTAAAATCGAACGTGGTGTACGATATGAATCATAGCGGGATAAGAAATTCGACAATGCCTTCATATACGTAATAATTACTCGATTCACTCGTTCTATAAATCAAATTTTATAGATACGTGCGATCGATCTAAAAATTTGATACTTGTATTTTTATTTTTAATCTTAATGCACAAGTGAATTTGAACAAATTGATCTCTCTCTTTCTCTCTCTCTCTCTCTCTCTCTCTCTCTCTCTCTAACAACACTTAAGAATAGAGGCAATAGAGAAACTGTATATTACGATAGTTTAATAAATTCTTTCTTTCACTGTCAGCGTTATTGTTTTTGTTATTGTTATAGAGTGTAGTACACTGGCAATGATTTTACGATGGCAATGCAGATACACGGATAAATATCCATTTCTTTAACGAAGCGTAATGCGCTCTCTTCGTTACAGTTTTTATGATTTTTGAGTGAAAGATGCGATAGAGGTTTATCCGAAATTCGAAACGTTTAAGATTGGCCATGTTGACGGAGGAATTGTCGGCACAGCAGTTGCTCGCGACGCGACGCGCCAGTCTGGTCCGGTATGCCCACGGATTCGATATAAATAGACACGAGTGTGCAGCCGTTCGTGTCCTCGTGTGACTATTCGATAGACAACACACAACTATCGAACTACAGACAAAGTTGTCGCTTTCTAGTCGAAGAAACGAATACATATTTATCTACATACGTAAGAGACGAATGCTTACTTACGTATCATATACTATACGTACACATGTACCTACGATAATCTTGTTTCTAAGCCCTTCTATACTTAGAGCTTAAAGACCGACGCGGTACTTGGTATTTTCCCTTCGAAGGCCAGTCCTTCGTTCGACGTTAAGATCTCCATATCCGTAGATGCGTCTTGCCTCCGGTTCTCCGCCCTCTGTTACGGTTCTCCGTGTACATAAAGTTAACGTCTTTGACACGAACAATTTTGAAAGCGGAAAGGAAGAGCGGAGGAAGTTTATACGACGGCAGATTCGATTTAACCATCGCGTTTGAATTCACGAAATCCCGTTAACACGCACACTCTATCTCGGTAAAATACGCATTACGTATGGTACCTGACTATACGATACCGTGACCGTTCGCTTAACATTTAAATTGCATCGTTTCTGTCTGGTTCCTGTCACATCGAGTCCCTGATTTCCCTAAGCCGGACGAGCGATATAATTCACGTCACACGCCACTCGATCTTACTATTTTTGTACTTTATATCTTAGTACTTGCTACGATATTTTTCCTCCCGATCCAATTCTACGTGAAATATTAATACGTTTGGACCTTCCTTTCATATTTCCTTGCTCCTGTACGTTATCACGTTCCCCAAATACGAGTACGTGCGTTTCTAAAGGGCTGTGATTAACGTACTCGTCGTTGCGCGCTATTCTAAAAAAGAAGAGATTTTTGTCGTTGTTACTTGCCAAATCTTGCAATTCTTTAATTTTGTAATCCTTGCCAAATAAAGCGACGGAAGGGAGGAAGACCGAGAGAAGGGATGCTAGATGCTACAAGAGGACGGATAGCAAAAGAGGGGAGAGGGGATACAGTCGAAAGTGACTCTCCTCCTCCTCCTCCTCCTCCTCCTCCTCCTCCTCTTCCTCTGGTTCAGGCTACGTCGCGAGGGTACTCGATTACTCAATTAAACCGTAGTGTCGGTAGGCGTGGCAGTTGGACGTACTCACGCACATATATCACAGAGGTACATCGCATACTGGGTAGGAATGGGATTTGTACGTGCATACAAGAACGAAGGAATATGCCCCATTACTATCCCTATGACGCTTACATAGATGCGAAAGAGTATCAAGAACAACTATACGGAATACTACATTCATATACTACTATCTACTCTTAATCGTATCATTGCATAAATTATGTAAAATGTTTAAGAAGAAACAGCGGGGGGGGGTGGAGGGAGGGAATAAGAGTTCGTACGACGAAAACAGTTGTTTTCAATTCAAAGAACAGTTTCACAGGCAGATAAAAGATATATAAAAGCACGAATGAAAGTGAAAGCTTCGTAAATCGGATATCAAAATCACCAGATCGGATAGAGAGTTAGAGACGCAAATGTAAACGTAAACGGAAAAGCAAATGTGAACATGACTGTGAGTGGTAGCTGTTCGATATTTATCGGTGTTCGTAGATTGTATCTTGCGATAAGCTTTTGTATGCACCGCAACTCTCAAACTGTACATTGCAAACTTAGCTGTCCACGCCGGAAATACCTACTATAGGTACGATTCGAACTGAATGGAGTCGTTGTTTCAACAGCGTTTACTCTTTACCACTTGTAACATACAAATCTATAGGAAGATCTGTACGAGTTTGGAAGAAAAAAATAACCGTACTGTGTGTGTCGTGTTATTATAATTTGATTACACGTATCACTGATTACATATATGATAAACGATAAGAGAATGCGACTGTATATGATGGGAACTTTCTTAACTTTGTTTTGTTAAAAAAACGTGAGGATGGTATTGGTCAGCTCTCGTATTTGTTACCTTATTTCAACTACACGAAACGTTTGTACATGTATGTATGATATAATCTAATATACACGTACGTACTGACGTATATACAAATACATATATACAGCAAAAGAACGTTAAATTTCTCATTATTTTTCCGTATTCTTTGCATCCTGCTTCTACAAAGTACGGCATATTATTCTTGGAGTAAATTTTCTTATGGTTCGTGACCTTCCAGGCAAGACTTTTACTGCACTTATGTTGCAGGCTATGAAAGAATGAGAACGGAAGTTAGGCTACCCTCGCGAGTACGACATGAAAAAAGGTCTCGTTCTTTTGAATTTAACGCGAGCAGGAGACACTTGAATTTTATCATGTGCAATGTGCAACCAGCGACTACCAACCAACAATATAAATCGAATATCGTTGATAAAAGTCTCTTTCTCTTTCTCTCCTCTCCTCTCTTCTCCTCCTCTTTCTCCCTGCCCTCCCTACCTCCTTCTACTGTAACAAGATACCACATGTTAATTAGATAGATACGTGTACCAAACGCTTAATTTCGTAAAATACGATTGACGAACGAATCACGTCTTCTAAACAGTTCCAAATAAAAAAACATCGTTGAAAGCAAAAGTAAAAAGATAGTATTAGACTACGTAAAAATAGTACGATTGCCTCGACGATAATATACGTCTACATATACATATATATAGGTAACAGTTAGAGAAAAATGGTACAAGAGAAATGTATATAATAATAATTTGCTCTTAATAATGAAAACAAGTCTGATGCACGCGTCATATGTACACGTATTATACACATATAAATTGGTTGGGGTAAGGAGCTTATCCGTTGACTTCTCTTTCGACTTTGGAGAAACCGAGTAAGCGAATAGGTTATATACTGTCGGTACTTTGTATCAACGAATCCGTCGATATAGAACGTCGTTCTCCTTTGGGATTAAAAGCTGTAACACCTCTTCGCTATCCTCTCCATTCCCCTCACCCTTCCCCATTTTCTACCCCCTCTTTTGCTATATCTTTCTCTTTCTACGCGTCTCTTACTCTCTTTGCTCGTCCAACCCTCCGACTCTCATTTTCTTCTCCTCTTTTCCCCTAAAAGCCGCGCGAAGTAACCCTGGCACAGCACAGCCAGCACAGCGGTACTATGCCGTCCGGCTAATCGATACGCGTTGGATAGAGAGAACGAGGGTCCCGAATGGGGTTCCCCGGACATCGGAGGGTTGCAAGCAAACGGATGGATAGGTGTTATTTCACCGAGGCGAGAATCGAAGAAAATCCGGAAAGTTAAAGTCGATCCAACGTTTTCGTTGACTTTATCTTGTCAAGTCGATATCAGTTTGATAAACTAACTACACACCTATACGTACATATAACTAATAAAATGTCGTCGATCGACGGTCGATTCGATATTCAATCATCAAGGCTACACTGTTCTTATTATCCATTTCTTCGCTCTAAATATAGATGGGTCTTTAAAGCTACTTGTCTCGTACCAAAAGTTTCTCTACGTTCGTCTATTACATTTACAATTACATTACAATTACGTTGTCGCCTATCCCTACGAATTTCTCTCCTTTCATGTTAAATATTCGGCAAAACGAGCAATTCGATCTCTTCTTTTTCTTTTATTGGTTCCACGCATTATCGATATTTCTTCAATCGTCGACCGGTCAGGGTAGTCCCGCGTTAGATCATCCTGACTGCAGATCTTTTTATCCTTTCCTTTTGTTCGTATTTTCTCTTATCGGCTCTCTATTCTTCCTTTACAATTTTTTCCTCGTCTTCCTCTTTTTTTTCATTCTCGACCAGTATATTTCGGTGCGAGTCGGTCGAACAGTATACTCGCAGCACAAAGCCTTATTCATAGTCGTCGGCCATAACTGCCGTTTGCGTCTACAGTCTACAGTCTGCAGTATACAGTCTACGGCCATTGCGATCACCATCTTTATCGGCGCGGCGTCGAATATCGAGTTCGTGTGACAAAATTTCCACATACATACATACACCATGGCAAAATAAAGAATATTCGGTGATAACGATATTCTCTGACGAAAGTCACGAAATTAGAAAAGGGCGCATGAAAACGGTAAAGCAATCGTGGATACGAGTCTCGAAATAGGTACACGAAACGCGAGAAAATGCACTCCATCTCTTTTCTTGTCGTCCTTTCCACGAATATATTTGTTAGGATAAAGAAGAAGAAAAAATATGACGAGGAAAGAGATACTTGTTAGGTAAAAATACAGATATGAATTGTGTGCAAAGACACACGAGATACACGAGACATAAAGGCGTTATGACGTGTGAAAATAATCGATTTGCGGTGCCTACGTAATTAAAGGAACGAAAACCAAGTGGAAATTATACAGTATAATATTCCACTCACTCGGCAATTATCAATCAGTAAAATACAAGTGTAATAGTTTTCAATTGACATGACGATGAGATTGAAAATTTGTCTTGACAAACGGCAAAGGTTCAAAGAAATTTTCCAAAATAAAATGATCTATTTGATTTGAAAATCGTGTTAATGCGAATATATACATTGCATACAACACACTACCACCTATTCATGACAAACTATGCTGCATCACGTCGCACAACACAGCACTCTGTTGGTCGAGCATACGCTCGCGGTAGATACAGCTCCGTATCGATTTCTATTCTCCTTCTCTTTTCTCCTTCATCCCCACCGTTTCTCTCACTCTTTCTTTACTCGCACATGCATGCGTAATGCGCATATATATGCATATGCAGAAACGTGTATGTTCAATCTTCGATTGCACGCATAATATGCAGCAATTTCTTCGTAACCGACAATTTTTATTCGTATCCTCCTTTCCAAATTCTCTTCGTTTCGTTTCTCCTCTATTTTTATTATTTATCTATAGTCTCCGCTTTTTCTTTCCCACAATTTCTTCACAAATCTACTTATTTTCCGTATTATTTATTATCCTCGTCCTTAATGCAATATACATGTATTTCATTTATGTGTAAGTAAGTATTAGGTTGTCCGAAAAGTGTCTTTCTTTACAAAACACAACGTGTTTTTTACAACAGTGCACCTTCATACAAACATGAAACCATAATTCGATAAAATAATATAAAAAAAAAAAAAAAACGTTGTGCGTCTATTATTTCCGCATAAAATGAAAGAAACTTTTCGGACAACCTAATACAAGCAACGGTTCGTGTGAAACACGATAGAATAGATTCGAATGAATCCCTTTCTAAGGAGTCAAGTTACAGGACTGCGTAACGAATACTGATTTTGAAGGAAGAGAAGCAATCATCTATTCTAATATAAATTATTTCTGTGTTTCTTCTACATTCCACATTATTATCGTTTTTTCACACATTATGGATTTATGAGAGTGTACACAGTTTTGATTATAGGAATAAAATTTGTCTTTCGAACTCGATATGTCGCGTATCTACCATTCGGTGCGTATATATTTATTAATATTTGCTAATTGAACTTAGTTGATTGCTATAATCACAATTGCACTGTTTACGCGAATTTGGTGTTCTCTTTTGTTTTGCGATTATTATATGCACAAGTGTAACAAAATTGCAAGCAATTTAGCGATCGCAAAATGCGAGTAAAGAGATGGGTTCTATTCGATGTGGAAGGGTTGCTGTCTGCTCTCTCTTCCTACCCCCTTCTCCTTTCGCCCGAATATCGATCTGCCTTAAACAAACTCGACTTCGTCCTCCGTTTATTCGAACGTAATCGACTCGTTCTTTGTTTTGTACAAATACACAGATCAACCTTACTCTAATTTCTTTCGTTCTTCGCATTGCTCATACATAACACACGTACACGCAATAAGAGTATATACACGTGTATGCGACACTACGCGACTATACGGCGCAAAGTACGCGATCTATTATACGTATTATCGTACTTTTCACGTTATCGAGAAATTTGCGACTGGTTGTGCATGATTGTTGAAACGATTTCATCTTAGATAATGTAACTAAAGATGATCTCGGATAGACTCACCTGCGACAGTTAGCGTTGCGTTTCGACTTGGAACAGAGCCTGCTTGATTTCTTGCAACGCACCAATACACTCCTCCGTCTTGTTCTTTTTTCCCGTGCATTACTCTCAAGAAGAAAAGAGATCCCGTAGGAAGAAGAACACGATGTGATTTTGCATCTCCGGGTGATGTTTGAACCAGTTCACCGTCCTTATACCACTCAATCACGGGCTGAGGTTTACCTTCCGCCTTGCAATTCAATGTTACCGGTTCATTCTTGGCCACTATTATATCCGAAGGATGTTCCGTTATACGCGGTGATCTCAATTGCCCTGGAACCAGAATATTTTCATATATTATGATTGATTCGTATTAAAGACAATTGTAACGCCACAGCCAAAAATATACATATCGATGTTTCACCCGATTTTCCATTTTTCCTATTCATCGTTACATCGTTATATTTCTCATTCTTATTCTATAGACAAACTTTCTATAATATATACATCTGTCAATATACGTTGCACTTATTTATTACGTTGTATTTATGTATTAATTAAATCCACGTAGCTATATCGAATTTCATATGATTTGGTAATACGTATACGCTTTCATATGACCAAAAAATCTTATAATATCTACAATGAAACGTGCAACCTGATAAAAAAACACTTCATCGGAAAATAAGGATATATACGAATACTTTTTGTAGTTACTGTACGTACCCAAGTACGTAAGTTCTGTCGTTTCGCTATTGTGTTGAATTTTACTTGTATTCGATGTGTGTGTGTGTGTGTGTGTGTGTACGTGTGCATGTACGTGTACGTGTTAGATATGTAATATGTACATATCTTGTATGCCAACAAGCGCGCTCTTATTTAGGTCGGTTGTAATTCGACAATGTATAACATAGCCTCTAAATTGTTGGTTGTACGATGAAGATAGACACGCTTACGTTACCTGCTTCAAACTCCATGCTTGAACAAAGCTATTTCAACTATCCCGATATAGCTAGAGGGATTCTAAAATATTCTTGGAACGCACAGGGTACAGATACAACCTATAGACCACAAGTAGTTTACAATCGCTTCGTGCAGTCTGCAAATTCTACTCGAACGTGAACGTCTAAAGCAAAATCAGCCGAGAAATGTTGCACATCTGTAAGAACGTTCATTTAAATTCCGAGATGTGCGGGCGTTCTTTGCCGTAATTAAGAAATTCTTTGTTTATAAAAGTTTATCCCTAGTGTTCTTTTCTATAGCGAACGAAGCGATTTCGTCAGTGGATGATTATAATATTGACACGTATTGAAATGTGGCAACAGGAAATAAGAATGCAGAAAGAACGCGATAAGTTTATAAGATATATGTATGTACGCGTGCACGTGTTTTTATATAATAATATTATAGGGAGCACATTTTATGATTTTAGCGTAACACGACATACACGTATTGCGTATACTCGCAACAGACAAGTGAACGTACATAGGGATATAGACGCGACGAAATGTATATGTACATGAGGAGGCCGATGAATCCTTGAATATATTTCTAAAATATATCTTTGCGTTATGAGAATTTTTGATACTTTTTAGGCGCGCACTTGCTTCTATGGCAGAATAAGATATAGATAAACAATCGAGGAAAAAAGAGGAAAGAGAACGAATGCTTTGGTAATTATAATTATATATACAGAGGAGGTACGTCTCACCGCCTTCCATGATTTTCAAATTTGTTCACGAGGTCTTTGCCATGATGCTGAGCGACTCTTTTCTACGCATACATACATATAAACGCACGCACGCACGCGCACACACACACAAAATGTTGACTTTATGTGCGGACACGATGCTATTATATGTATGTCCGTAGTCGTGGCTCACGCACAGCTAAGGTGAGTTGAGTTTCTTTCTTATTCTTTCTGTACCTAAAAAATTGATACGCAAGATCTGTGAACGCATCCTATAATGCCATTGTCACACGCTCAAGAAGGCCATCCGCTCAGAAACAGTAATCAGGTCGACGAAACATTCTGCATGCCACAGCTATCGAAATAATAACCAAACAGTAACGGAATAGCCGCCTCTGATATACATCCGACGATAACCCCTCCAAAGGGACTAAAACCTCAATATAAAAACCCTCCTAAATTAGCGCTCAAGACATTATTCTGTTGCAACACTTTGAACCGTCACTCTGTTGGATTTATATAATAAAAATTCCATTATTCGTGAAACGTTCGAACTGCGACGCGAGGAGATCACCGGCGATCTATCGGTTTCGTGATTTCTTGTGTCCCCGACGTGACACCATCATGCCCGTACATAAAGTCAACCCGATCCTAACCCACCTCAAGATCAAAAGTAGCAAAAATATTTTTATGAATATGTATGTTGGAAATTAATGTCGAGCGGTAGTTAAAAAGTTACTCAGAATATTGATCTTAACGATACATTTGAAAATCATTAAAATCGGCCAGGTGTATATCTCCTTCTATATAATTACCAATTCTTTTTACTTTATTTTTACTTTAGTCGCATGTTAAAGAAACATTCAAATAAAGACGGATTTATATAATCAGAGAATAACGAATAAATTTTTAAAGAGTGACTGGGTTTTATTACTTTGGCAGATGCCTTTATTTATCTACGCTTGGATACACAATCTTTATCGTACTCTATAAATGTCTTTGACGGTGTTCATTTGTATATGTACCAAACATGTATGCACTATGCATGTATAGACATTTGCGCATTTCTCTTTTGTCCTCTCGCTTCAGTATTCGGAAACAATAGACATTGTGGCTAAATTAAAATCGCCTCCGGAGTTTTCATATTTCGCTGTTGAACAGAGTCGTGAGCGCACGTGAACCAACTCCCAGTTCTTATGCTCGGTAGGCCCGAGGCATCTCGTTTCATTTCAGTCCTAACCTTCTCCGAATCAAGCTATCTCGGCAACCTGCCTTGCCAACCCGCTGTCACTCTCTTATTTCTTTCCTATTTTATCACATCCACCCCCCCCCCTCTCTCTCTCTCTCTCTCTCTGTTTCTTCGTCTTTCTTCATTTTTTGACATATTATATTTTACTTCTCCTTCTATTCTCCTCTCCCCCTCTTTTTCTTTTCCTATAAATATTAGGGTGGCAACTAAGTGATTGCGGATTTTTTCATTAGGTGGTATTGACAAAATCCGCAACCACTTATTTGCCAACCCAATATAATCTCCAAACCCTGCTAATTTCGATCAACATTTACAAATATGTCAAATATGTATATTCAATTTTCCGTCGCAATAGTTACAGCACTTGACAAAATCTGCCAAAGATATTGTAAAATAACAAACATAAATGAAATTCCAAAGTTTCGAAACAGTCGGATATTTGCTTCTATGCATAATGCTTTTCGCCAACATATAAATACATATTATATGTGTATGTAAGCATTATGTATGTGTTATTAATCCAACGATACGTCCAACGAGTTCAAATTTTTGTACAAAAATTCTGTCATTAAGATCACCGACAGACACGAGAACTAATTTCGGCGATTATGAAGATAATCTTACAGAGATTAAAGTACAGAATTCTTGCACACACGATGACTTGGCTTATAGCTTCGCAACTGCAACGTGAGTATTGATTTGCCGCTGTTGCGCTTCAGCTCTGTAGGTTCTACTCGTTTCGCCGTCTTCGGAGACTCTGCCAGCTGTGCCGGATCTTGTTCTTTTCCCCTATCATAGATTTCTTTTCTTTCTGTAAATCGTTTATCGTTTTTTTATCGCACGTACAACGTTTTACTCGACTTTCTCTTTCTCCCAATTTACTTATGTTTTTCTACTCTGTCCTCTTTTCCCCTGAATCTCAATATCTCCATCAGTTCCTCTTTTTCCCTTTTTCACTCCTTTCCTTTCTTTTCATATTACATATACGCACATATGTACATATATCGTATATCCATATATTTCATCAGGATAGCATATCGTCATTCGATTAGTCATCATTTCTCATTTCTTTGTTCATACTAATCCCTTTCTCCATTTTATATTTGATTTTTCAATCGAATTCTCGATATTCAAAGTATACGAAGACGACGAAAATTACGCTCTTTGAAAATATCTTAATCAACATGTTACAAATAATCTCTTCCTATCTTGTATAAGGAAATGCAAGTGGATGTAGATATTCCTAAAATTGAGAGAGAAATATATTATACAAGATTATATAAGAATATAAGATTCCATGGAAGCAGAAGTAGACGAAGAGGAACAAGGAGAAAGGGCAGAAGGTAGGTTGAAAAGTACATAGTACAATGTACCGCAGTACATTTGGCCAGTGTCCAATGGTATGTATATCACGATAAACCGACAAAATGTTTCGAAAGAATTATTTTATATATTCTGAAATCGTTGTCATTCTTCACATTGTTATTTTTATTATTCTATTATCGTTTTTGTACTTCTTGAACATTATTTCACGCGAACAGCATTTGCAACTAATAGGTTGTTGTCGTGATTTTTCAAGTGATTTGTATGTGCATGTGTGTTTGAGCTTGTATGTCAGAGAAAAGGCAATCGAAAGAAATAACGCAGAAAGAAAGGAAGCAGAGAAGCGAGGAAGAAAGGAAGAGAAAGGGAAAGGGGGGGGAAAAAAGGAAGAAACAGTTTCATTACTTTCGATCCCTAAGAAGGATATTCTTGTAAGAGGGGAAGGTAGAAGACGAAACGGGAATAACCATTGAATTCCTTGAGACGCGAGGGAAACCTAAGACGTACGGAACCTTCGAAGAGGGTTCGGCCGACACACCCTACTCGAGTTCTTTCAGAGCAGGGCTGTCCAAAGTTGTGGAAAAAATAGCAGCTTTCTATTATTCGGAGAGAATCGATGATAGCTTTCTATTTCTATTTTAACTAATTTTCCATTTGTTCCTGTTCAAAGTACGTCTTTGTCTTTGTATGACAAAGTTATGCGACGAGATTAAGCGCCATTGCCGCTGAAACAACAATCTAGCGTTCATTCTTAAATAATAACCATAATAACATTTTATATTTTTATCCATATATTCCTGCTGTCAAACGCACGAATATGCTTAAATGTTTTCTAATATAGGTACACTCGCATACTCGTATATCGCAAAAGTGTATGAAATACGTACAGTGCATGTATAGTGTTTTCTTCTTTTTGCGTATTTCACAATATGGTGAATATGCTTCAGATTTTCACATCTAAATCACTCTGATATTCATCTGATATTTAATCTGATATTCAATAAATTAAACAACAGTACTCACTTATTAGCTTGTATTATTATGAAAATAAGGAGAATATATACTTCTAAAAGGTGTAGAAAGTTTAAAATATTGGAGTAACATTTAAATAACCGTTTGATATCGTTATCGTCTTACATCTATTTTTTAAGTACATTTTTCGTTTTACAGCGTCACAGCTTTTATTGTATGAAACAAGTACATGCATATTTTAATTTTCTACTCTCTTCCATTAAACAAGATAGTTATGTACGAACGTGTATTGCTAATACATATTACGTATATTAATATTTCTTGTTTGTAGCGCATTCTGTATTTATTAAATTTGCATATCAGAATGTAAAACTTAAAGTTAATATTCGATCATCGACATCTGTCAGTTTTATAGGTAACGCGCACTAAAATAAAAAAAAAATCGTTTGCTTTGGTGTCATTATCTTGAGATTTTTAAAATGTACCGTTGTATCTAACATGTATAATGTAACATTTTTATTCATTTACTGTAGTTCAAGATTTTGTAAATTACGCTTATTTCAAAATAATTGAATTATTCGAAATTAGTATAATTATATTAATCGAACGAAAACAATATGAGGCCAATTAAAGACGAAGACTGTAACATTTTAATTTTTACTCTTTTTCTTTTTCTCCTTTCTTTTTTTTCTTTTTTTCTTCAAGCGTTACTACTGCTTTGAGAAGTACAAACATTAAGCATATTGCATAAGAGTCGATCATTAGAAGCAGAACGAACGAACAATATAGCATCGGGAAGTTTTTTTCCAAATTTGATCCCTAGATTCCATAATCGACAACGCAAGTATTCAATTTTCCCTATTTTTGCAAAGAATTGCAAATGTTATTTTTGCAGCCATTGCACGTAAAATTATATTTGCTATGGTTTCCTTATTTATTATTTTCTAAACGTCTGATATGTTTGAAATGCAACAGTATGTTTTTCAAGATTTTTAGCTGTTAAAATAATTGCCAATTTTTCTAGAGAACGTAGAATGTGGAAAGAATCTTTGCGAATGAGAAACATAAATATCGCGAGTGTTATTGTTCTCGAGTCTTAAATCTTCAACGGCCTAATATCAGACATGGATATGTGAGAATTAAAAACATCCATTGGAAGAAGACTAACGAAGTTGAAACAAATTAAATTGTTGGAATGGCACACTTACGAGTCGTTTAATAAAATGAGTTTACGCCATCCCATGATACGCATATAGGTAAATTTCAGCAAAAATTTACCCTTTTAATCGAAAATGATCTTTTATTATTTCGAACAATTTTTACGTGATCTTGTAATCGATCTTATTAGGTTATACACAGATCTGTATGGTATTCTTTATTCTGTAGGTATGCTTTAACTTAGTCGACAAATATTGTAAATGTAGATGTATTGGTTATTTGTAAGGTTCACAGACAGATGGACAGATTCGCTTCGTACGAATCGCTGGTGGTTCGTTTCTATCCTGTGAAGTGTCGCGCATAACCTAATAGTTTCGTTTCACATCGGTGATACTCGGCTACCTTCGCCAGACTTTCCATCCACAAAAATAGACCAGCCAATGTCTATCATCCAATACCGTGTCTTTTTTACTAGAGCGTAATCAACGCAAAATCATTCCTAAGCTGTATTGTCTGTTAGTTATTTATAATTTCATGCAATATCGAGAACAGTATTAAACGAAATAAATCTTTGTATCGTATTTCGCCTTTTCATCGTTCATTATCGTTATTATGTGTCAACTTAATAGAGAGAACAATATCACCGATACTCGGAAACAAGCAATATTTATTTAAGTCCACTATATGATATGTTACTGAAATGTTAATTACTAAAGAAAAGAAAATATTATACTCATATTTGGATATCAATTTCTTTCAGTTCAAGTTTGGAAATTCTCTTTAACAGCTTAGATCGAGATCAAATTAATTAGGAAAAACAATATTTGTAAATACAGTATCACGTATACATATACCTATGCGGATACATATACATTTAACACGTTAAAGTAATTGTACGACACATTTCGATATTAAGGGCTTTTGCATTTTCATTTGAAAGAGAAAGTGTTTTATATCACAAATATAATTTTACATATATATCAGTTTAAAATTTCTCAATGAAATCGATAGCGTTATTCTTTACGGAGAATAAAAGTTCTCCCACTGAAAAAGTAACTTCCTAATTCCACCGTATAGGTGAAGGAAGGTGGAAGGACATAGAAGCTGAGGAATATGGTTAAAGAACGTTTTGAATATGACCTTTTTCAAACTATTTGTCTTCTATATACATTAATTCCACATATATAGTGTATATCTAATGTAATAATAATTTACTCAAGACGATTATGTCAAACTATTTATCTCGTGTTTAAAATATACATAATGCATATAAAACTTTATTATCATTATGGCGTTGAACTACTTACAATTAGTATAGTAATAATTTTGTAATAATTCATTTTTACAGTAGATATTTCATTGATCAATTTTTTACTGTTTTGATACATTTATAAATTAAATTCGCTTGCATGATCACACAAGTTCGAGATCAAATCTATCTATGCATGTATAATATAATCACGTTCTGATTGTTCTTTGAGTTTGCAAAGGAAACAAAAGATATTTATTTCCGCACTTGTAATCATCATATACTACATACACATATACGTGTACATATACATATTAGACAAAATACTGAGACTTTTATCGACAAAAGCTGTATATGGAATCGTATTATAGGCATTGATTTATGTAATTGTAAATTGTAACATAATAGATTGCGTTCCGTTTTATTTCAAACGGAAGCTGTATAACGACATAAAAAAAGTAATTGAATTATTTATACAGAAATCATAATTATTTACTCTTTGTCATTGATCATGCTCGAATAATTTCTGTTACATATCTGTTAAAAGCAACCATTTTCAAGCACGTGATTCCTCGTTGTCAGTGATATATTATCACCCCAATTTCACTTGACTTTTGTTTTTAACGTCGATTCAATGAGACCAACTTCACAAGAACAAAAGATTTATCTTCAAGGAACATTACCATTTGTGTCAGTCTCTTTTCTCATTTGTTATCGCACGTCTGAGAACAAGAGGTCGTAAAAGAAGAAATATGTATCTCTGCTTGAACTCCTTTTTATTAAACTATAAACTTAACGGTTCGTTGTATTAAATTAAACAAAAAATTTCCAATTTATTGTGATTGGTATTACGGTATTATTGGTAATTGGTATTATTACGTAGAAGAGTGAAAAAACTATTTTCTAAAATTATTCATTTCATTATGACAATGGTTAGGCATCAAGAAATAATGACGATGACGATGATGATAAATAATTGATTATATTTTCTTTCCTCTTACGCTAGTTAAATTTACATACGATGTAGATGTGAAGGCCTGGCGTTGTGTTTAAAAAGCGAGAAAAGGTATAAATCTCCGAAATGTATAAGTACATAGAGAACAGAGGAAGGAGAGAGAGAGAGAGAGAGAGAGAGAGAGAGAGAGAGAGAGAGAGAGTACGAGGAACGTCAAAGAAAAGTTAACAGATTTAGGAATAGAGAGATTTAGAAAGGAAAGGAGACTTACCATGTACCATAAGGGCGAAAATTGCTGTCGCGAACAAGTTTCTTAGCCACTCGTTGCGCATTTTTCTTTCGGATATCCAAAGATTCTGAAGAAGGTCGTGAATGACGAACGAGACCCTTTACAATCGTTGTAACTTGATGTTAATACATGTTGATAAAAATTCAATGGAAAATTACAGATGTATCCGAAAACCGGATAAATAGAATCAAAGGCCAGAAGGAACACACGCACGATGTCGACGAGGTTAAACCGGTAAGAACGGCCACTCGCGAGAGGATTCTCCTTTCGAGTTTAGAGCACAAAGTAGCTTTCCAGGCGAGAGGCGTATCTTTCGGCGTGACACTCGCGCGCGCCTCATTTCCATGCCATTACACGTTACCACAAAATACGCGTACGTACGAACGTCCATACGTACGAACAACGCACACCCACACCCACATTATATTCGATACCCACCTACGCACACGCACTAACTATATCCCCATGTATTTGTATACCAGCTACGTATACATGTGTCACTCATCTATATTCACCAATATGCATACTATGTTTGCAGTAGCGTCAAGTAATGTTATGTTACGTTAAACCACTAACCGTCGGTCGATCACCGGCAGCCCCATTCTTATCGAACAAAACCGACAATTGCTTTCATGCGATGAACTTCTGACATCGCCGGAGCTCGCGCGCGCGCGCGCATGCACACGCACAGGCGCATACACGTATATATTAGAAATAACGCACATACGTGTTCGTAACACACGTTATACACGAAATACGTAAAGGAAAAGGAAATCACGATCAATGCACTCGATGTCACGTTTTTTCTAGCACACTTTCATTCTCTTCCGAAGGAAGGGAGGGAGGGAGAGATGGGAAATAAGGGGAAAGAGATGAAAGAGGGAGAGAGAGAGAGAGAGAGAGAAAGAGGGAGAGAGAAAGAACTATTCTAATTCTTTGATCGATCCAAACCGCGCGTCCTCATTGCCACTTATAAACATACAATCACTGATTCGATGCGTTTCGTATTAGGTATCCATTTATTCGGTCTTCTACTCTCTAAGGTTAGCATACGATCGATTGGTTCCGTATTTTCGAAGAACGGCGTTCCTTTCAAAATCGATCGCTTCGTGACCGACTGTCAAGCTACGCTCCGTTTCTCTGTTCCTTGGACAATTATTCTCACTTGTAATCATATTTGCCATCTTTCAACAAAAGAATTAACGTTGATTATCGAAAGAAATATGAAAATTGTGCGCACAATTATAATAATATACAAAAATTCAATCAATTTTAGGATAACGATAGTTTATAAACGACTACAAACGACTCACCGCGACGATCGAGTCACGACTGAGGGCGCAGCAATTCTTTTCGTGTACCACGCGGCACTTCGGCTGCTTTCGAGTATCCTCGTTCATTCTCGTAACCTCTTTGGTTCTCGCCGTTCTCGGCCCTTGGTTCTCATCGCCAGTTGACGCTTCTCAGCAACAAAACATGTACCACGAACGTATACAAGAACATACGTACATCCTTACACACATATGTAACTATGTACTTCAATGTTTCTGTTCGAAATCTTATTACAGTAATCGATATAAGTAACGAAACTTTTCTGGCTTGGTTGTAGTAGCTAACCATTAATTTCTTTCTAATTATCCTATTTACCGAAATTATGGGTGTGACAGTGTGTGGCCAAGAAAATACCCAAATAACGTTATTAATAATTTCTACGTAAATAGCTGTAAATGATTGTAAAAATTTCACATTTCATATGTTTAAAGATTTTCTTCATATCTAACTCATAGATATGATTATCAAGTTTTAATCAAATTTTATTTATATAAACGAATGTGGTGGACATGCGTGTATCTACTATTGCATGTGACCATAACCTTTTTCATCGTTATATAATTGTTTAGTTCATCTATATGTTGTGCAACATGCGATAAGCCTTGATAAATAAGATAAACCTCCGCGATAATTGTATGTTGCGTACCCAGAATGACATGTACATGGCAGATGCGCGCGCGCGCGTGCTCATACGCACCATGCACAGTGCACAGTACTGCACAGTCAACAGCATACATCCGCTGCCTGCATACCTAGAGCTTTATTTTTATGCAATTACACATAAACGAAAATTTGCAGTTACGCAATCGAGCACTGTAATAGAGTTACGGGTTAGCCATAGAATGACGACACGTAGAAATTGTAAGTAATGAAAGAAACGATGGTCATAAATTTCGGTCAGACTGATCGAAGATCGAGTCTGCTTAGATATAACGGTAATGAGGCAACGCGGCTACATATAAGATTTTCAATGTCAAAGAACAATTGCAACCAAAGTAGAAAGTTGCAATTGTTACAAATGTTACAGAAAATAATAGTTTATAACGAACGGTTAATGATCGAGAAATGCTAATCAACGGCGTAATTCCAAGTAAGTATGTAGTCGTCGATGCCGGAAACTCACTGACTGGTCAGTACTCATTGAACGCTAATAGCAATCGCAAGTTTCCCTTCCCTGTAAATAACCGGAAATTTCACAAAAGTATATTGTGTGCCAACTATCGTTGTTAGCAATTTAATTAACCTGAAAATAGTTGAAATCAATATTCACAATCAGACATACGTAGAATCGAATCGACACTGGATGAGTTAGAAACGTAATAGGAACAGACAAATTAATAATGTATAAAGTAGTTTTTCAACAACTTGACGATTATTTGATTTAATTATACTTGTAACACAGAGATGTCGAAAAATAATGCATACAAAACGACGAGCTACGCAATCTAAAGCAATGTTTTTTTTAGAACGATTAACGATCGATTTGGTAGGTTATCTAAAAGATTCGATTTGTAAATGTATTCTTATAGATAGAAGATATCTTATAGATAGCAGATGCTCCCGGATATAGCGACGGCTCAAATAAAATTCTTTTCGATAAAAAAAGGCAAAATATAAAATAAACAAAAGTTACGTTATCTATAGTTTGCAGGATGCACGTATTGCTCGTCATGACTTCAAATTTCAGTATCATCCACTTGAACGGCTGTTAATGCTTGACATTCGTTTTCAAACGTGAATCGTTGTTCAGTATGCAGAAAGTACTCTAGAAGATCTACAACTATCTGATGACGTGGTCTGTTGAAAAAGTCACCTATATTTTCATGAACATTCATCGGGCATCGTGAGTGCAATACGTATCTACATATGTATGGAAAATAACTTGCAATGTTGAGACGAAGCTGTTGCGTTTTCTAATATGTATATATATTTTCATGGTTTTGCGTAAAAGTGACAGAATTGGAAAGAAATTAGTTTACCTAAGTAAAATCGAAACGAATCCTTTGATTTCTGGATGTGTTCTCAAATAAATTTCATTTTTCTTTCTCTCGATACATTTTCTTGAATTTAAATTGCATTTCTGACGTCTGTTAAGAGCTCCAATATCATAATTTAGCGTACCATGAGCCGGATCTTTTGGATGGAAGGCATGAATATTTCTCGGCAACCGATCCATAAAACGTACTTATCACTAAATAGAAGACAATATTTATTCTTAGGCTGCTCCGGTACAGGAGGGTGCAAGAAAATGTTTTAATTTTGAAAAGAGAAATTCGACGATTAACATGTCACTTATTATGCATTCAATTAGTTGCTAAGCAACGAATCAAACAAACCTTTCGTCTACATAGAATTATACAATTTCTATTGGCTGTATTGTAAGTTTGAAAGAGTAAATGCTACCAATGTAGCGAGACGGATCACTGATGTGACGGACATAACGAAAAGGGAGGATCATGTGTTATGATCAAACTATTAAAAGTTAATCTAGCAAGATACAGATGTAAGTATTTTGTTATATATGATATCTATATGTACAATCAGTATATATATATGGTTGCGTTGGAGTATATGTATTATGCATGCCAATTAAAAGGTACAAATATTGGGTTGGTAAATAAGTGATTGCGGATTTTGTCAATACCACCTATTGACAAAATCCGCAATCATTTAGTTGCCAACCCAATACAATGAAACTTTTGTCGGAGCCCTGAAACGTAGACGTGTACCTATCACGTGTTATCGCTACAAGTTGAAACCATTTCAGCCACTACTTCCGGTGAAATTCTTTACAGAAATTGTTCTTTGTTTCTTCACCGGTTTCAATATCGTATACATATATTATATATAGTAAGTGCGATGTAGCTAATAGCGGTCATGTCCATGCATGGTGCAGGAAGAGGTTTTCCTTTGTTGGGGAATTTCAGTGAGCGAGAAATGATTACGTAACGATTCTGCATATGTTATATTAATTTATCTTCGATCGATCGCTTTTCTAATTTTATTATTACGTTACGTCTATTGTCGAATTATACAGGGTGGTTGGTAACTGGTGGTACGAGCGGAAAGGGGGTGACTCTACGCGAAAAAAGAAGTCGAAAATATAGAATAACAATTTTTCGTTTGAGACTTTGTTTTCGAGAAAATCGACTTTGAATTTTCGCTCGGTACGCCTGTACTTTATCACGTCTCGTCATAACGGATCTCACTGTAGATCGTTGTCTCGATGGAAAAATTAAAAAAAAAAAGAAAAAAATAAAAAGAAATGTTATTCTATATTTTTTACTTCTTTTTTCGCGTAGAATCAACCCCTTTCCGCTTGTACCACCAGTTACCAACCACCCTGTATAATCGATATATTATCGATTACATCCGGATTTAACGTTGATCGCGTACTTCGCTTGTTCGTTGTTATTCGTAAATTCTCATCGATTTCGATGCATTCAAGTCAGTTGTTCGTTGAAAACATATCCCGTTAAACAACCTTTTGCCATCTGTTGGATTCCTTACAACGATTACGAAGATATTGATTCGAAGAAGACGAAAGCTATTATACGTATTATACCATATTAGAAACGATCCACTTAATTGTAAACATATCCACGTAAAGCTTACGTTACAGCAACCTGCCAAATTTTCTTGATTCATACATACGTAGGTAGATGGAGAGATTAACCAATGGATGAATAGATAGACGAGTAAACAAATTGTAATAGAATTGGTAATAAAATCGGACTAAAGCGTCTACTAAATAAGAACTTTTCCATTTTCGAAAAGGCATCTCTCGACGTAAACGATTTAGATCAAATTACGATTTTTAAGTTATGACTTACGTTTGAAAGTTATTTAAATGTATCGAACAACTTGTGTGTGTGTGTGTGTGTGTGTGACTTAAAAGCAACAAGACTTATAAGCAACGCACAAAACGCTAAAATAACGAACTGTCCATTTTCTGGGAAACAAATAATTGTCGTGATACACTGGTGAGAGGGAAAGACGAATAGCTAAGCCAGAAGATCGGGAAACGATAAGCGGGGATAGACGATCTAGATAGAGTGAGGAAACTCGACTAACATATAACGACTGATGGAGAATTACCATGAAAAGTGAGGAAAGGAAAGAAAATGAGAAAGAAGATCTCGGTCACTAGTGCGCGTTTGCCTAGCATAGAGACATTCGAAATTGTGCCATAAACTCGGTAGAAATAATCACTATCTCGTAGATACACATATACATCGAATTAGATTTGAAATTTGATCAACTACACATGTTTACGTCAGGGATCGCGATAACGTTGCTTTATATCGCTTGTGTATTGGTGCACTGTACTCATCAAAATAATAATGCGGTATCGAACGGAGCGTTTATACGAAAATGTCGCTTCGATAACGTCGATGGCATCAACGATCATCAAAGTCGTTGTAATTTTAAAAATACGTTGACGATAACTCTACACGATATGCTTGGTAACGGTAACGTATCTGGCACGCGACCTGTCGTATGGCCTGTATCGGAAGTAAGTATCATGCGATAAACAATACACGCATTTTCATTCTTATGTTTTGTAACAATTCGTGGAGTGCGTGCAAACTATTATGGCACTTTCACCTTTGTTTCATTTAAAAAACACGAGCATATAACATTTTGAGAGAATTGGGACAGTTGGGAATGTTGGAATGTGCTATTGCGCTCAGACTGAGATTAAACTTGACATAATAATTTCAGGCGAATCTACTCAGTTCATTTCAATGTTTTCGATTGACACGCACACGCGTAAATATTCAATGAATATTAATTTACTTATCCGGTTTACTCATCCGGAATCCGTTTCCTACTAAGTCGCTTCTCCTACATACGCTACTATGTTTTTCCCCTCTTTGTAATTTCATTTGGTTTGATATACATGTACAGTGTACATATGTATGTGGGAAAATTAGATTATTGCAAGGTCGATCATTCGAGCAATTTCGACAAGTATCGAGTGAAAGGAACTTGACGGCGTCATGTAATACTTTTCAGGTACGTTTAGAACAGAGGATAGATCGGAAAAGGAAATAGCAAATAAGCGAGGACATGAAAACCTTAACGCGCGAGTGAATATGAAATGCTTTTGTTTTAAAGTTTGCGTTTCTAATGATCAAATTGTTCGAGTTTGGAAGGAATTGCAACAACAAGAGCAAGAACAAGAACAAGAGCGACGATATCAACATCTCTTTTATTAAGACTGATAAACCGTGTGAAAACAGTAAAGTGACTGAACAGTGTGATAGCGTGTTCACTTCCCTAAATTTTTCGCGTGCTAACATAGTAATATTTGCAAGTATTATTTACATTATTCCTTATTTGATAGTACTTGTTTATTACGCTGTTTCAGCCATCGATGCACGAGCTTATCACAAAGCCGTGTTATGTTATAACATGACGTAAATTATCTTGAATAGAATTTTGATCGCCATTGGCACGTGCGTGCTGTCTCGTGTTTCCATACATTCTAATGTTTATATCATTCTGGGTTTGGTACCGATGTTTCTTACTATATCCTTAGCCTTTTATTACGCGACTTCGTTTAACATTACCGACTAGAGCGAATCAGCAACGAGAAAGAAAGAAATTTTTAACGTACGCCAGTTGAACCTGAGGAAGTTCGTTACTACTAACAATTTTAGCTTGTGTCGCAGAACTGACTCCGTTATTTCCAAAATCATCTCTTATCGGATCAAATTTCACTGAAAAAGATGGTACGAACTTGACTGTAATTTTTTATATTGCTACATTTCTCGCCATAACTTGTCTCGCGAATGCCGTTTTTTTTTGCTGCACATCGTACAGAATGATCTTAATACAAATATCAACAGCACTCGCGGACAACAACACGTACAGAATTAATACGATACGATTAAAAAACGATACTTTCTTCTTCTTAGGCTGTATCCTTTGATGGACGCACCCTGGGTGACCAATTCTTACTGTTGCTGCATTTACCGACTTATGGCAATTGAAATTCTCACGAATGATTCAACCGATTCTCATGTTGTTAGCCATTTTACCGCCGCGGACGATATCGTAGGTTTTCCTGTACTCTAAGGCGAATCGAACATTTCCTAACAAACGATCGAAATCGTTGTCCTTTCTCTCTGCCGTCCCTTTCTTCGATAGCAGTACACTAATAAATTATAATTACGAGGCAATAATTGTTATTAAATGAAATTATAATTCAAGCATATAAAGCAATGTATAACGTACAACGTCTCATGTTTTACATAATATCCCATTTTCTGCTCTTTCTTTCTTTTTCATTCCTTTCCCTAATCTATATTTTAATATCGGTCTTTAGTTTACCGCGTTGATGTTTTTTCTAAAGCTCCCTTTCGCCGTTTGCCTGCTCTCCGCATAACGATCAAAGATTCGTAAGAACATTTTGCGAAAGAAGAATGCATAGCAGGTGATTCGGGTATATTTTCATGTGCCAGAAGACGCAAATGATGAAACCTGCACAAACATTAGTATTCGTTGTAGACACAATTACTAATTGCATGTGATCCAATTACAAATTGTGTAGCAAACAATATACGTTTATATAATTGGAAAACTCATGAAACCGTTACGATTAAACGTTATTAAACCGTAGGGTTCATCATTGCGATTTCTGAAATTCTGGATTGGCTTTTTCTTTTTTTGATAGTGTATAACGAAGTTACGCCTTCCGAAGTATTTTCAACAAGTATACACAAATTTTATAGAATAGCTTGCTCTATACTTTATTTGTAATTTCGTGCGAGACTTTAGTTTTAATTCAAACCATTGTTCGAAGCCATCGAATCGATGATGTCGCATGTGATATAAACATGGTAAGAGAATCAGAGGGTCCTCAGAATGTGGCTGAATGTAAGTAAAACGAAGTAGCTGATGCTCTTCTATACCCACATCTACCAGAGAAAATCCCTACTTCTGATTGACCAAAAAACAGTTTATCGCTCTTGAACCACTCTGTTGGTAACCGAAGGAACGCGTTACCACAAACGAGGATCTATATCTCGTCGGTGGCGTTATTTGCACTCGTTCAAATGCACGTATAACACACGACTAAGTGTGTCTGTGTGTGTGTTGTGTGTGTGTGTGTGTGCGTGCGCGCGCGCGCGTGCGCGCACAGACCTATGCAACGTGTATCGAACTATTATTAGTCGTACTTGTATATCGTACTTATACATATTATAGATGAATAAATATATACGTAGCAGATTAGATCGAGATAGATGCTATACAGTTACGCAAATTGAGAGCTCGATGTCACACGGCTCCTTGAAGCACTCCTAGAGTTACGTGACCCATATGAACGAAACGCGTGAGCAGTATACTGTCTACGCGATCCATCTCTTCTGCGATCACCGCTTACCACGACTCCAAGATTTCGTAGCTCAATGTCGCAACGATATCAATTATTAGCTCACATTAGTATCAACTAACCAGTGTGATCTTGTGCTTACAAAGTATGCCGAATGTATTGTATTTCTTCTTCGGTAATCTAGTTATCCAGTCATCTTACCATAATTAGGATAATATAATCTGATATTTTATTAGAAACTATAATTCTCACCGAGTCTTCTAATCGATGTCAACGGCTCGATTAATATCAAATATCGTAATTTTTTGATCAAATTCAAATTACATCATAAGTTACCATCTACACGCCGTTGACGTAGGTATAGATACATATTATAGGTACAAAAATTGATTTTTTAAAATAGGAAGAAACGAATAACGATATCGAATGTGATAATTCCTATTTTTATCAAATTCGTTACGTCATAAGATCATAAGATAAGGTCCACGTACAACTGATCCATGGATATTTGCGAAATTTACTCTTTTAACATAAGATAGACTGCACAATATATACATACGTAATAACAATTACGGTTAATGCATAACAATGGTTCGAGAAAACTTTCAGGCTTTCAATAGCCATACTCGCACTATGTAAGCACTTGTTTCTACACATATCGAAATAAAAATTAATTTTAAATAAAATGTCGCATAAGTGATTCAATCGTGCTTCCTTGCGAGCGTAGAAGCATTTTGTAGAACATGGTTTAATATAGAAAAATAAATTGAAACAGACAGAGTGAACGAGTTGATCGTAAACGTTTAATTAGATGTTTGATTGAAAAGTTCATAGGAAACAGCAACTTTACTCTCAACTATGACAAAGACAACTTGATCTATTACATTCACTGAAGAGTAAGTTCGACGCAGTGGGGTAAAGTGCCTGCGAAGAAAAGTTGAGGGCGGGGTCTACCGATGGCAAAGAGTATAAAATCCTCGCTAGCGAAAAGCTACGGTATCCAGTTATTACAGAGGTCTCAGAACGTCGTTGACTTTTTCATCATCATGGATTGTAAGGTAATCGTTTTTTTGTTTCTTTTTAAATCAATCTAATATGTACACTGCGATATATGTAGATAAAAAGTTGGCATTTTAGTCTTGTTTCTCATTCAGATCTCAGTTTATCTCTTGGAGACGTGCGCGCGTTTACGACAAACAAAGACTATATATCATTGTTCGTTATAGAACCATCGCGTGAACGCTTTCATAATGAAAAATGTTACATCGGTATCGCGATAAACGAATCGCCTCTGGTGAAAAAGATCTTAGACCTCATACAGATTTGTGTATACATGCAAGAACATTGTTTGATCAATTTGTTTTTCATATACAGATCATTGGATATTTGGCTACGGTCCTAACTGTCGTTCATGCGGGAATAATCGGGCCGAGCGCAGGAATAATTGCTCCCACTGGGGCCACAGTGGCAGCAGCACTTCCACAAGCTGCGGCTGCTGTCGTCAGAACCGAAAATTTTGATCCAAATCCGCAATATAGCTTCAGTTACAGCGTAGCCGATGGTCTTACGGGTATTTATTTGCCTTATCGTGAAAACTGATTCGAAGTCAGCCGTTAGATACCATGTCAAGTATATAAAATATCGAAAAAGATAAACAACGAAAAGGAAATAGGATACAATAATCTTGAAAATTTGACTTTCTTCTTCGTTCGTGAATTAAATTAGCTCAATAGAGAATAAGAGATTTTGTAAAAGAGATCGCGATACTATATCATTGTAGACATAAATGAGAAAAGCAAAGTATAGGGATACGCTAGTATCTCGTGAATAAATTGATAATAAATTAAATAATAAATTAAATTAATAAAATTTATAAAAGGTGACAACAAAGCGCAAGAGGAAACTCGTAATGGCGATGTGGTTCAAGGTAGTTATAGCTTAATAGAGCCAGATGGTTCGCGTCGAGTGGTCTCGTATGCTGCCGATCCTGTCAACGGTTTCAACGCTGTTGTTCAGAAAGATCCTAGCATCACGGTCAAGACAGCGGTCGCTGCAGCCCCAGCCGCGCGGCCTGTTGTCTCATCTCCCTTGCTGACACGACCAACATCGGTTATTACTGCAGCCGCGCCCGCTATAGCCGTTCGTCCACAGGTTCGTTCCGTGCAATCTCTCTTTTTCCTCTAACCTGAACCCCTGCCTACTTACGTTAAATTCAGTATACTCCCTACACTGCCCTATATTATACCGATTATACGATTCGTTAAGTTAAGATTATGCGTTTATTTTGCAGGCTACGCTGTTAGGTGCCCCCATATTGAGACAACCGTTGTTAGCAGGTCAGACGGTAGCTGCCACAAACGTACTCACCGCGAACGCGGGTTTATTAGGTCTTGGCGTAGGTCTTGGTCTAAGACCAGGAGGTTCTCTCTACGGTACACAGTCGCTTCTTGCGGGTGCTTATGGTACCGGAGGCATCGTTAAAGTTCATTAAATACCGCAACGGGATGCAACGCAACTCGGCTCGGCTCGATTCGATTCGACACGACATTTTATCTCCGTCTCCTCAGTTTTGCTTCACTTTGTTCGAATGCGAATTTTGAACATTTTTTTGCTTTGAAAACGTTGGATATCTAACCACGTGTACTTGAAAATGTTACTGATGGCATGCAGCGACCTTGATGCATTTCTATTTGTCATCTCCACTCATTGTTATCCATCTTTTTTTTCTTTTTCCTTATTATCAATTACTGGTAAACACATCCCAAATTTATAATATTTACAAAATCCATATCTTGCTGTTTTACGTCGAAGAGAAAACCTTATTTAAGAGCATCGGTCTAATGATTTAGAATTTTCATTCCAACATCTCTATCACTATAACGATATAGAAATAGCTACTATACGGTTAATCTGCCATCCTGCATTTATGACGAACGGTCTTTTTCTTTTTTTTTCTTTTCTTTTCTTTTCTTTTCTTTTCTTTTCTTTTCTTTTCTTTTCTTTCTTGGTTCCGTTCAAGATTTCGTAACCAAGTCATTAAATACTTGTAGTGATTTTTATGGAACACTTTGACTTGTTTAAAGAGCAAAGTCGAAAGGATAAAAATATTTATTTACATCCATTCTGTGACACGAACAGACAGATCACGAGCCTCGTTGACGAAAGAAAGGAACTGAGCGGAATACGAGGCAAACCTTTGTACTTTTTACTATAACTATTAATCGTCCCACTTATAAATCTCCAAAGATGAAAAGTATATACTAGATAATTAGATTTCAAGATTTAGACATAATTAAAACGGCGTTTGCGTTTCTATCCTAAGTCCTTCCGTTTTAAAGACGTACCGTTACTGGATACAATATCGCATACAAAATAAATATATTATTTAGCAAACGAGCAGTATGATTTAAATTTATAATAACCTTGTGAAGCCTTGCGAGATATTGCTTTTGGATTCATTTCAAGTGAGTTTGATAAGCAGTAGAAAAAGAAAAAAAACCGGAAGAAAGCAAAATGTTTATTGCCCATTGGAATTGGCCAAAGATAAACGAAACTTGTATTGAAAAAATGAACAGAAGAACCAATTTACGATCGTCTCCTTCATCCCGGATTAATATTTTCATCTCAAACGCGTAAAATTGTATATCGTACTGTCATATATACTTCAAAACTATAAATAAATATTTCTACAACTCGATAGCGGCTCTTTGGAAGTATTGCGAGCAAAATTTAAACATCGCAAAGCATCTCATACAGTACCACTATTTTCGACATATTGCATTGGCGCGAGAACTACAACGTTATTAGCGTCACATATAAATTAATGTTAGGAAATTACAGCAAAAGCAAGTTTTTTGTCAATATATCTACATACGATGTAATAGTAAAATAAGCAATAGTAATTAATAAATATTAATAAAAAAATAGTAATAGGTAATAGGGAGCAGGGAAGAAACGTCTTGTTTTTCATTATAAAAAAGGCTCTAAATTATTTCAATGAATCTACTTTGATGGATATAAATGAATCACCTTCTATTTTATTTTGTTTCTCTATAATTTTCTTCTTTATTCTAAAATCAGATAAGTGATTTTCTGTGAGAGTTTCGAATTCTTGTTTCAACTGATCGCAAGTCGTCGTTTTCTCTCATAAACGATACTCTAAGTGATCTTTATCTTTTCCTCAGTTTCATTCAAAGTAGAGTTGTTCAATTACAACATATTTTTCAATAATATCGTCGCTCGGCCTTAGTCTCTGAGATATTGGCGAAAAGCTGCCGGTACCATTACAGTGTAGTTTTGCCTACAGTTATGCGTCTACACCAGCGTATACGTCAGTATTCGTTACCTTACTCTATCTTCTGTCTACAAACGGGGGGGGGGGGGGGTCGGACGAGCTGAAAGGCCCCGTGAACAACGTGCATTTGCGAGGCTGCAAAGGATGTCTATTATAAATTATAATTCATTTAAAAACGAATATCATCAATGTATCGCATTTGAGGGTTGGGTTTCCACTTTCAATCCGGCGACCGACGACGTTTGTGTTAAGTAATAACAAGTTAATTATAAATATAGTAGACGAACGAATAATTGATATTTGTATATTGATCTCGTAGAAAAGCTAATTCCTCTCCGATTTCAATGATCTTTGGGTATGTTGGACATTTCAAATATTGGATATTTTGAACAATTTTCCCCTGTATGCGCGTGTAACCAGCGCTCAGCCCTAATTCTCAAGATTTTCGCAAAAAAAAAAAAGAAAGAAAAGAAAAACAAGAAAAATAACCCTACCTACCATCGATACTACTTCAGTGAATTCTGTCTGTATGTTGCTTGGTGAGTTCGTGTGGCGTGTAGCGCACGCGTCAGTATTTTGGTCATCTTACGGCAGCGGAAACGTAAACATAAAGACCGCGCGTTGTCTTTCTTTGTCAATTCATACGATAACCTGTAGGAGATTAAAGCTGCAATATTTTTTAAATTAATCATTTTTCAACACAAGCTCGTACATTTTTCGAACATAGGAGAGGAATAGAAAAAAATATGCAGTACTATTGAACCAAATGATCCATTGGCATTGAAATCTCTTTAAGAAGAACGTAGCAAGAAATGGAAATATCTTATTAAGTTCCCCTCGTGAAGTCAAACAACTTCCATCGGAAACATTTTATCGCATTTCTGATACTTGGAGAAATATTCGCGCGTATACATTTAAAACGAACTGTATACTGTATTTGTGAAATTGGAAATTGAGGCATTGGGTGCTTAACGTTAATTTATGTTTTAATACATAAATGTATGCTATAAAATAATAAATATATATTTCTTAATAATAAGAAAAGTATTATGAAAATTATTTATTTGTCTACAATAATAATAATAATAATAATAAGAGTAATTTAATGGTCTTATTTAAATGACAGCTGAATTTGTGCAGGATCTGCTGCCTTTCTGTGCTGCCTTTCTGCCTTCTGATTATGCTGTGCATAGTCTGTTACGTGCTGCTGCCAATCTGCACTCAAATGGTTATTAGTATAGTTATTAGGCTAATGTTTTAATGGAGAATGTGATAACGAATACAAAATAAGCGATATAGTTTATATTCTATAATTTTATAATTTTATATTCGCTATAATTTGTACCAAAGGGAATGAAAAACGAAGAAACAAGATGTAAATAGAAAGAAAAGAATGGCACATGAGTGGAATTAGATTAGGTAAAACGATACCAAAACTATATGAAATACAGAGAAATAAGACTGTGTTGACGCGATAGCGTAATAAGGCCAGTACACTAATTGGGTCTTTTATACATGTGAGGTGTAAGTGTTGTCCGTGATAATTGTAGGCTGCTGCTAGCTGCAGACGTCGCTGCTGGGGTACTGCTGATTTTCTTCCGTTTTTGAAGCGTAGAAGAAAACTCGGACTCCGGTCGCCGGGATTCGTACCCGGGTCCCAAACTTTCGTAATCTAAGACGCTGACCACTGCGCTGCCGTCGTCCGACTCTAGTTAGTGTCGAGTGGTGGTATTTGCTGTTGAGTGCCGCCACACATGTTAAGTTTATTCGAAAGTACTAGAACAAGAAATTATTGGACGGAGTGGTCGATCTGAACCCTACGTAGTTCATGACCAATATCTTCATCTCCACGGTGGCTAGGCCGTCTGACGAACACGCATGTTCCACGATTGTAGAGTTTTACGCGGTCGGAGCTGTGTAAGATATTTTTGTATCTGGAAGTTTAACATAAAGGTATGTGTTGATCGCAGATCGAGGTAAATATAACGTGAAGGGTAATTCTAATTGGGAGATATGATTTATAGGTTATACCGGTTTGTTTTCTTTATAGTATAAATTGCCGGCGAGCATGGATGGTGCAAATGGAGAAGCGGACTCTAGCGAATAACGAGCAGCAGAAGGAGTAACAAGAAGAAAAAGGAAAAGAGCGTTTAATCGCTGATGATGAGAAAATGTATTATCTCGTTGGTTGCGTGCGAGCGTTGGAGAAAATGTGTGAAACGTGGGAAGCACAGGAAGAAATAGTTCGTGAATGTGTAAATAAGATGTGTAAATAAAAGCGTTTAGAAATGTAAAACGTTTTGCGTAAAGCAGCTAGTGATAAGAGCGTAAGAGTATAGAGTGAAAAGACGAGGTGTGTAATAAAGATGTATAAATAAAATAAACGCGTACCTAACTTGAGTGTGTGAAAAAGTGGAGCGGGAAAGGTAATAGCGATGTTGATTTAGTGTGGGAATTTGTCAAAACATGGGTTAGTTTTGTTAGAAAATTGTAAAATATGTAAAAAGATTGTAGACGTCAAAAGCGTGAAAGTTGAAAAAAGTAAGAAAAGAAGGAAAAGAGAGTATAAAATGATATTAAGTAATACATAAGGCAATATAATTTTCTGGTTGGTAAAAGAATGGACTTGTTTGGATTCTAGGAGACTAAAGAATAAACGAAGATACATTTAGGAGATATGTGTGCGTTGTTTATTCAACCATTGACCATAAATTGTGAAAGTAGGCTTTAAAAAGATAAATGACAGATAGAGTAGCTTTTAAAGGTTAAGAATATAGTTGCGTTAACAAAGGTGTAATTGTGAAATGTATGGGTAATGAAATAAAATATCATTACAAAAGGTAGTAATTATATCTGGAAATATATTAATAAGGAATGACACGATTGAAATCTTGTAATTATATGGATAATATATGGAAAGTGATTAACGTTAAATGACTTCCATTTAAAGGAATGAAAGGTATTAGAAATAAAATAGAACGGTATTATTAAATGTAGTAATTATATAGAATTATAATAAATATGGTGGTAATTACGTCCTTGGTATAGGCTTGGGTGAGAATTATAGCGCGTTACGGAGTCCGACAAGAAAGAAGAATGTTGAATGAAGGTTTGGCGGAAGGGAATAGAGAGAAAGAAAATTGTTTAAAGGCGTAATGTTATTTGAGAAAGGAAAGTTGGCATAGAAAGAAGAGATAAATGTATAGGACTTGGTAAATTTAATAAGTGGTAAATGGGTGGTGAGGGGAAACAAGGGTAGAGAATAATAGGGTGTATCTAAAATATCTTTTTGATGAAAAGGTAGAAGACAAAAGAGCGGTGATTGTGGAAAAAATAGATTAAACATAAATGTAGGTTTAAGCAAGCAACACGTAAAGAGTCCGGTTAGCTCCGCGGTAAGGTGTCGGATTCGTAACTTTTTGATGACGTGTTGGATTCTCGAGGCTGCGTGCGGAGCCCCGTTGTTGTTGTGGGGGGCTCGTTTCTTCACCCTGGGTTTTCTTCCGCGGGATGGTGTGTCCAAACCGGCTCGAGGTAGTGAAAGCTACGAGATTTCGCTCCCCTAAATAATTTTTGTTGTACGTCTGGTAGGTGTGGGAAGGAAGAGAAGAAGAGTACCGTGCCTAGTCTCCGGGTAGGCATGGCGTGTAGATGGGTAAAGACACGAGCATTTATCGCACAACAGATTCAAATATAGAGGGAATTCTACCGGATATTACAATTGCAAATTACAAACGTTATTAAATAAAACGAAGTTAGGCTCTTTTCCCTTTTTGTTCAAACTAATTGATAGTTAAAAACTAGTATGAAGGAGGTGTGAGTTTAGTCTTAGTTTGTAGAAACTATTTAAATGATAAAAATAGATATCGTTTTAAATCGTTAAAGAAGTCAAATTACGATAAAAATTAAGAAATCGTTCAATTTGATTTTGCTATAATGGAAAAACCGTCACCTGCTAAGTCAAAAAATCGTTACCGTTTGATTAACAAACCGGCATCTTGTCAAGGTATATAAGGAACACGGAAGTCGCGCGCGAGCTCTTTTGTGCCTGAAATTCCGGAGAGTGAACATCGAAGAAGAATTTAAATATAAGGTAAATAAAACAAAAAATATCAAATAACAACATTGCAACCAGTAATTTATTACGTCTAAACCATTAATTTACAACACTTAAGCTATTCATTTATAAAATTTATACTATTAATTTATAACATTTAAACTATTAATTTATAACATTTAAGCAATTAATTTATAACATTTAAACTGTTATTTTATACATTTAAGCCATTAATTTATAACGTCAAAACTATTAATTTATAACATTCAAGCCATTAATTTACAACATTTAAACTGTTATTTTATACATTTAAGCCATTAATTTGTAACATTTAAGGAATTAATTTATAACGTCAAAACTATTAATTTATAACATTTATGCTATTGATTTATAACATTTACACTATTAATTTATAACATGTAAGCAATTAATTTATAACATTTAAACTATTAATTTATAACATTTATGCTATTAATTTATAACATTTATGCTATTAAATTATAACATTTAAGCCATTAATTTACAACATTTAAGGAATTAATTTATAACGTCTAAACTATTAATTTATAACATTTATGCTATTAAATTATAACATTTAAGCCATTAATTTACAACATCTAAGCCATTAATTTGCAACATTTAAACTATTACTGTATACATTTAAACCATTAATTTCTAACATTCGAACTATTAAATTATAACATTTAAGCTCTTAATTTAGAACATTTAAATTCTTATTTTATACATTTAAGCCATTAACTTTTAACATTTAAAGTATTAATTTATACTTTTAAACCATTAATTCCTAACATTTAAGCTGTTAATTTGTAACAGTCAAGCTATTAATTTGTAACATTTATGCCATTAATTTATAACACTCAAACTATTAATTTATAACATTTAAACTACCAATTTCTAACATTTAAGCTATTAATTTATAATGTCTAAGCCATTAATTTATAACATTTAAGCAAATAATTAGCAACGATTAAACTATTAATTTATAGCAACTGAAACATTAATTGACAACATGTAAAACATTAATTTATAAGAATCACACCATTCTTCAAGGAATCAATAAGAAATACCTAACCGTGATTACAGCCAATTAGATCATATTGTTCGCTACATAATTATGAACTGTGTCACGTACAGCGATGCAGGCGGTATTGAAGAAATAAAGCCATTTTATGTTACAATTACAACGAGTAAATTTACTCGTTTAACTTGAGAAGAATTAAAAATGTACCTGACTTTTAAATAAGCATTAAATAAGAATTTTAAATATCGCAAACAGTGATGTAGGTGTTATTCAAGAAAAAGGAACATTTCATTTTGTAATTAGAACGAGTAAATGAACGAATATCGTTAATATAATATAATGCTTAATATGAATTTTATCTGTCTGATTATTTAATACCTTAACTTATTTCACAGTAACGTCATCGATTGCCGTTAGGCTTTTTTCCCCTTTTTGTTCAAACTAATTGATAGTCGAAAACTAGTATTAAAGAAGTGTGAATTTAGTCTTAGTTTGCAGAAACTATTAAAATGATAAAAATGGATATCGTATTAAATCGTTAAAGAAGCAAATTTACGATAAAAATTAAGAAATCGTTCAATTTGATTTTGCTATAATGGAAAAACCGTCCCCTGCTAAGACAAAAAATCGTTACCGTTTGATTAACAAACCGGCATCTTGTCAAGGTATATAAGGAACACGGAAGTCGCGCGCGAGCTCTTTTGTGCCTGAAATTCCGGAGAGTGAACATCGAAGAAGAATTTAAATATAAGGTAAATAAAACAAAAAATATCAAATAACAACATTGCAACCAGTAATTTATTACGTCTAAACCATTAATTTACAACACTTAAGTTATTAATTTATAACATTTAAGCCATTAATTTATAACATTTAAGGAATTAATTTATAACGCCAAAACTATTAATTTATAACATTTATGCTATTAATTTATTACATTTAAGCTATTAATCTACAACATCCAAGCTACTAATTTACAATATTTAAACTATTAATTTATATCATTTAGGCTATTAATTTACAACATCTAAGCCATTAATTTACAACATTTAAACTGTTATTGTATACATTTATGCTATTAATTTATAACATTTAAGATATTAATTTATAACATTTAAGCCATTAATTTGTAACTTTTAAACTATTAATTTATAACATTTAAGCTATTAATTTACAACATTTAAACTATTAATTTATAACATTTAAGCTATTAATTTATAACGTCTAGGCCATTGATTTACAACATTTAAACTGTTATTGTATACATTTATGCTATTAATTTATAACATTTAAGACATTAATTTGTAACTTTTAAACTATTAATTTATAACATTTAAGCTATTAATTTGCAACATTAAACTATTAATTTATAACATTTAAGCTATTAATTTATAACGTCTAGGCCATTAATTTACAACATTTAAACTGTTATTGTATACATTTATGCTATTAATTTATAACATTTAAGCTATTAATTTTTAACGTCTAGGCCATTAATTTGTAACTTTTAAACTGTTATTTTATACATTTAGCCATTAATTTACAACATGTAAACCATTAATTTATATCACCTGAGCCATTAATTTACAACATTTAAGCCATTAATCTAAAACAATTACTCCATTAATTCTTAACAGTTATACCAATAATTTATAACCACATTCTGCCATTAATTCAAAGTAATTACGCTCTTAATTCATAGCAGTTGTACCGTTAATCGGTTGTAACTCTACATTCATTGATTTAAATCAATACCATCAATTCGTAGTGAGTGAATTAATGATTTATTTTGTTTCATTTTATTAACAGAATCTATCAAGTCTTCGAAGTGCTATTTTATTTCTATATAGCATTATTTTTTAATTTTAAATACAGTATTCAATTTCTCATTTCACTATTTCGTATAAAACCAGTGGTAACACAGAGTGTAATTTTAAGATGTAATTTTCTATGTCTGCTCAAAACCAAGAAAACAACACACCATATTCATGGAATCAAGGAAGCGAGTGCAATTTAACCGAAGGCAACCACATCTTATCTGTAGCTGCACATGAGTCAGAGGACATTTCAAATCATGTTGTTGTTTTGCCTCGGAGTATCGAGACCGTTAGATTACAAGTAATGAAAGAACAAATAAACTCCGGGCAAAACAATATCACCGCTACAATGTCGCTTTATTATAAAATAATTTTACATCTCTGCTTCCAATGCTTAAAAACTGTTTATGTAAATGGGACCCGAGCGTAGTTACCTCCTCGTGGTGGGTCCCGGTAATTGGTATCGTTTCCCAAATAATAATACACCAAGTACTATTTTGAATATTAGTATTATTATTTGAGAAACGATATCAAGCTAAAAACTACTTGAACATAGTCTGGTCTAGATCATCCAAAATAGTTTTGGTGATCTAGACCGGACTAAGACCCCCCCGCGGGGGCGCCGTGGGACATCGTGGGTCACCGTGGGACACCGTGGGACACCGTGGGATGCGTGCGTCTTAGTCTTAATTAATCGTAAGGTAGATACCTATGTTATGTGCATTGTGAGCTCATTCTGTACAAAGATACTTATCTATCTTGGAACGAAAAATAAAAATCTCGTCTCTCATGATCCCCTCGCTTACCACACTGGAAAAATTGTTTCCACGATTTATCGGTTCATGGTCGCTCAGTTCTTTCAAACCGTAGCGTGACGTACTCGCTCGTGCGTATTCCGGGTACGTGCGGGTCAACTTACACTGGACAACTCTGTGGATTCGTAAGTCGCCCCAAGGACACCTCTGTCCTGGTGACTGCTCGACGACTGCTCGACGTTCGCATCGTATCGCGGGAGTTGTCGTCGCGCCGGTGATGCTGGCGAATCTGTTGGGGATT